>NW_026047947.1:0-33722 GCF_023864345.2 Schistocerca serialis cubense
GTCAAAGCTGTACCTTGCCATAGCTGGATGTAAACATTTTAACGCTGAGGCGTGGGCTCCTTGTGGATAACAAACGACAATTCAGTTCGTTCCCTAGCAACAGCAACGCCGTTAATTCAGCCATGATGTACAGCAAATTAAATGCCCCGGGTGAGGATCGAACTCACGACCTTAAGATTATGAGACTTACGCGCTACCCACTGCGCTACCGAGGCACGTTTGCAAGCAACGTCCCAGGAAACTTGGTAAGTCTCGCATATTAGAGATAGACAGTTTGCGCTTTCTCAAGAATCTGTTGTGTTGCTACACGTGCTTTCCCGAATTGCTAGATTAAACTGCTGCCGCGGCTTTTTCAACGGAAAGCAGCACTGCCTGAGGTTACAGTACATCGCCCTTGCGGCACCTGAACACAGCGGCCTGTAGGGCCAGGCTGACGCTAGAGTTCAGAAATAGCACGCGTCCGTCCAAGTACGGTCTCTTGCGTGCTGCGTGTTTGGTTCTTCTCACAGCGAATCCTGCTATACATTCCTGAGGCTGACGCAGCTCAAACGAGCAATCGGCGCGGCAGCATTATAGCGAGAACAGCAAAACGATGCATCGGCCGGGAATCGAACCCGGGCCGCCCGAGTGGTAGGCGAACAACCTACCACTTTTTTAGTTGTTGTTCTCATTTTTTTAGTTGCATTTGTTGGGGGCGGTCGGCCGTGCTTCCCGAGCATATTCCAGAGTAGCTGTCTGCAGGGAAAGTGGGATTGCCACCCAACGACGCCGGATACAGCCGAAAAAAGTGCTACACACGCGGAGTCCCCCACTACACTGCCTTAAAGCGACCGCTCATCACTATCGTGTGAGTAACCTTGCGGCCGCGGCGACGAGTCTTGCCCAAAGACGCAGCGTGCGTGGAGGCGCTGCCCGAACGCGTGTGGATGCACCCTCCTACCTCGTAAAGCGCCTACAGCTACTATCACCGTGGGCCGCTGCCGGCGGGCGGGAAGCCGACACAGCGCGGCGTTACGAGCAGCGGCTGTGCGGTGGTGGTGTAATGGTGAGCATAGTTGCCTTCCCAGCAGTTGATCCGGGTTCGATTCCCGGCCACCGCAACGGGCGCAAATTTTTACGTCTGAGTATGTGAGCCACGTGCTGTTACATTAACGTTTTCTTTCCGTCGTTGCTCCACTCCAGGCCATCCTGTAGTATGTCCCGACTTGTCCCGACTTTGCTCGGCTGACGCGAAAGCTGACGCTTGGAATTCGCCCTTATCAAGAGGACAGGCGATATAAACGGCTGTGAGAGGTGAGGTGTAGCGAAGTACAGGCAAACTGCGAAGTTTTGTGCTCCTTCTTCTTAAACAAAAAAATAAAAAAAAAGAGACGCAGTCGGTAGGACTCGAACCTACGCTCCCAGAGGGAATCTGATTTCTAGTCAGACGCCTTAACCACTCGGCCACGACTGCTCGCAGCCAAAAGTCCCCTCGAATCGTGAAAAATCAAACCGTTCTGCGCAGAATGTTGACAGGAAACGAACTCCGTGCACTGATTACGGCAGGGCTACCAGCGCTACGAGACGAGCCATTACGGAAGCGTTAAAATCTTCGCCCGGACAGGGACTCGAACCCTGGACCCTTAGGTTAAAAGCCTAATGCTCTACCGACTGAGCTATCCGGGCTCACGCTTGCTGTGGATGGAGCAGCTGCAGGCAATGTGAATAACTGGAACGCGTGTGTAGGCGTACTACGGTAATTGCTGGCTTCTGGCGCAACTGGCGACTTCACCGACTTGCCACTGACGCTGGTAGCAGCCCAACAGCGGACCAGTGCCTCTTCTCCCTTTACCCCGGTGCTGACAGTAATTGCATCTCGTGCCTGTTTTCCCCGATTACGCTCGGTTGAAGCTCCGGAAGGAGGGCGACAAACGAGGGTTGGAGGGCCAAAACATGGAGGGTCGTGTGCGCAAAAACTTCCCTTCCGGTACCGGGAATCGAACCCGGGCCTCCTGGGTGAAAGCCAGGTATCCTAGCCACTAGACCACACCGGATTTGCTCGATAAACGTCAGATTTACTCCCTCTCCTCTCGCTTTTCGTGCTGAATCCGGACTTAGTGGTGTTCTCTGTTTGCGAGCATATTTGCGCTTGCAGACTGGCATGGCGCACAGCTCGAAACTGACAATTCATTGCAGTTTGCATCATATTTTACTCACAACAGGGGAGGAGAAAGGTCAAAGCTGTACCTTGCCATAGCTGGATGTAAACATTTTAACGCTGAGGCGTGGGCTCCTTGTGGATAACAAACGACAATTCAGTTCGTTCCCTAGCAACAGCAACGCCGTTAATTCAGCCATGATGTACAGCAAATTAAATGCCCCGGGTGAGGATCGAACTCACGACCTTAAGATTATGAGACTTACGCGCTACCCACTGCGCTACCGAGGCACGTTTGCAAGCAACGTCCCAGGAAACTTGGTAAGTCTCGCATATTAGAGATAGACAGTTTGCGCTTTCTCAAGAATCTGTTGTGTTGCTACACGTGCTTTCCCGAATTGCTAGATTAAACTGCTGCCGCGGCTTTTTCAACGGAAAGCAGCACTGCCTGAGGTTACAGTACATCGCCCTTGCGGCACCTGAACACAGCGGCCTGTAGGGCCAGGCTGACGCTAGAGTTCAGAAATAGCACGCGTCCGTCCAAGTACGGTCTCTTGCGTGCTGCGTGTTTGGTTCTTCTCACAGCGAATCCTGCTATACATTCCTGAGGCTGACGCAGCTCAAACGAGCAATCGGCGCGGCAGCATTATAGCGAGAACAGCAAAACGATGCATCGGCCGGGAATCGAACCCGGGCCGCCCGAGTGGTAGGCGAACAACCTACCACTTTTTTAGTTGTTGTTCTCATTTTTTTAGTTGCATTTGTTGGGGGCGGTCGGCCGTGCTTCCCGAGCATATTCCAGAGTAGCTGTCTGCAGGGAAAGTGGGATTGCCACCCAACGACGCCGGATACAGCCGAAAAAAGTGCTACACACGCGGAGTCCCCCACTACACTGCCTTAAAGCGACCGCTCATCACTATCGTGTGAGTAACCTTGCGGCCGCGGCGACGAGTCTTGCCCAAAGACGCAGCGTGCGTGGAGGCGCTGCCCGAACGCGTGTGGATGCACCCTCCTACCTCGTAAAGCGCCTACAGCTACTATCACCGTGGGCCGCTGCCGGCGGGCGGGAAGCCGACACAGCGCGGCGTTACGAGCAGCGGCTGTGCGGTGGTGGTGTAATGGTGAGCATAGTTGCCTTCCCAGCAGTTGATCCGGGTTCGATTCCCGGCCACCGCAACGGGCGCAAATTTTTACGTCTGAGTATGTGAGCCACGTGCTGTTACATTAACGTTTTCTTTCCGTCGTTGCTCCACTCCAGGCCATCCTGTAGTATGTCCCGACTTGTCCCGACTTTGCTCGGCTGACGCGAAAGCTGACGCTTGGAATTCGCCCTTATCAAGAGGACAGGCGATATAAACGGCTGTGAGAGGTGAGGTGTAGCGAAGTACAGGCAAACTGCGAAGTTTTGTGCTCCTTCTTCTTAAACAAAAAAATAAAAAAAAAAGAGACGCAGTCGGTAGGACTCGAACCTACGCTCCCAGAGGGAATCTGATTTCTAGTCAGACGCCTTAACCACTCGGCCACGACTGCTCGCAGCCAAAAGTCCCCTCGAATCGTGAAAAATCAAACCGTTCTGCGCAGAATGTTGACAGGAAACGAACTCCGTGCACTGATTACGGCAGGGCTACCAGCGCTACGAGACGAGCCATTACGGAAGCGTTAAAATCTTCGCCCGGACAGGGACTCGAACCCTGGACCCTTAGGTTAAAAGCCTAATGCTCTACCGACTGAGCTATCCGGGCTCACGCTTGCTGTGGATGGAGCAGCTGCAGGCAATGTGAATAACTGGAACGCGTGTGTAGGCGTACTACGGTAATTGCTGGCTTCTGGCGCAACTGGCGACTTCACCGACTTGCCACTGACGCTGGTAGCAGCCCAACAGCGGACCAGTGCCTCTTCTCCCTTTACCCCGGTGCTGACAGTAATTGCATCTCGTGCCTGTTTTCCCCGATTACGCTCGGTTGAAGCTCCGGAAGGAGGGCGACAAACGAGGGTTGGAGGGCCAAAACATGGAGGGTCGTGTGCGCAAAAACTTCCCTTCCGGTACCGGGAATCGAACCCGGGCCTCCTGGGTGAAAGCCAGGTATCCTAGCCACTAGACCACACACCGGATTTGCTCGATAAACGTCAGATTTACTCCCTCTCCTCTCGCTTTTCGTGCTGAATCCGGACTTAGTGGTGTTCTCTGTTTGCGAGCATATTTGCGCTTGCAGACTGGCATGGCGCACAGCTCGAAACTGACAATTCATTGCAGTTTGCATCATATTTTACTCACAACAGGGGAGGAGAAAGGTCAAAGCTGTACCTTGCCATAGCTGGATGTAAACATTTTAACGCTGAGGCGTGGGCTCCTTGTGGATAACAAACGACAATTCAGTTCGTTCCCTAGCAACAGCAACGCCGTTAATTCAGCCATGATGTACAGCAAATTAAATGCCCCGGGTGAGGATCGAACTCACGACCTTAAGATTATGAGACTTACGCGCTACCCACTGCGCTACCGAGGCACGTTTGCAAGCAACGTCCCAGGAAACTTGGTAAGTCTCGCATATTAGAGATAGACAGTTTGCGCTTTCTCAAGAATCTGTTGTGTTGCTACACGTGCTTTCCCGAATTGCTAGATTAAACTGCTGCCGCGGCTTTTTCAACGGAAAGCAGCACTGCCTGAGGTTACAGTACATCGCCCTTGCGGCACCTGAACACAGCGGCCTGTAGGGCCAGGCTGACGCTAGAGTTCAGAAATAGCACGCGTCCGTCCAAGTACGGTCTCTTGCGTGCTGCGTGTTTGGTTCTTCTCACAGCGAATCCTGCTATACATTCCTGAGGCTGACGCAGCTCAAACGAGCAATCGGCGCGGCAGCATTATAGCGAGAACAGCAAAACGATGCATCGGCCGGGAATCGAACCCGGGCCGCCCGAGTGGTAGGCGAACAACCTACCACTTTTTTAGTTGTTGTTCTCATTTTTTTAGTTGCATTTGTTGGGGGCGGTCGGCGCCGTGCTTCCGAGCATATTCCAGAGTAGCTGTCTGCAGGGAAAGTGGGATTGCCACCCAACGACGCCGGATACAGCCGAAAAAAGTGCTACACACGCGGAGTCCCCCACTACACTGCCTTAAAGCGACCGCTCATCACTATCGTGTGAGTAACCTTGCGGCCGCGGCGACGAGTCTTGCCCAAAGACGCAGCGTGCGTGGAGGCGCTGCCCGAACGCGTGTGGATGCACCCTCCTACCTCGTAAAGCGCCTACAGCTACTATCACCGTGGGCCGCTGCCGGCGGGCGGGAAGCCGACACAGCGCGGCGTTACGAGCAGCGGCTGTGCGGTGGTGGTGTAATGGTGAGCATAGTTGCCTTCCCAGCAGTTGATCCGGGTTCGATTCCCGGCCACCGCAACGGGCGCAAATTTTTACGTCTGAGTATGTGAGCCACGTGCTGTTACATTAACGTTTTCTTTCCGTCGTTGCTCCACTCCAGGCCATCCTGTAGTATGTCCCGACTTGTCCCGACTTTGCTCGGCTGACGCGAAAGCTGACGCTTGGAATTCGCCCTTATCAAGAGGACAGGCGATATAAACGGCTGTGAGAGGTGAGGTGTAGCGAAGTACAGGCAAACTGCGAAGTTTTGTGCTCCTTCTTCTTAAACAAAAAAATAAAAAAAAAAGAGACGCAGTCGGTAGGACTCGAACCTACGCTCCCAGAGGGAATCTGATTTCTAGTCAGACGCCTTAACCACTCGGCCACGACTGCTCGCAGCCAAAAGTCCCCTCGAATCGTGAAAAATCAAACCGTTCTGCGCAGAATGTTGACAGGAAACGAACTCCGTGCACTGATTACGGCAGGGCTACCAGCGCTACGAGACGAGCCATTACGGAAGCGTTAAAATCTTCGCCCGGACAGGGACTCGAACCCTGGACCCTTAGGTTAAAAGCCTAATGCTCTACCGACTGAGCTATCCGGGCTCACGCTTGCTGTGGATGGAGCAGCTGCAGGCAATGTGAATAACTGGAACGCGTGTGTAGGCGTACTACGGTAATTGCTGGCTTCTGGCGCAACTGGCGACTTCACCGACTTGCCACTGACGCTGGTAGCAGCCCAACAGCGGACCAGTGCCTCTTCTCCCTTTACCCCGGTGCTGACAGTAATTGCATCTCGTGCCTGTTTTCCCCGATTACGCTCGGTTGAAGCTCCGGAAGGAGGGCGACAAACGAGGGTTGGAGGGCCAAAACATGGAGGGTCGTGTGCGCAAAAACTTCCCTTCCGGTACCGGGAATCGAACCCGGGCCTCCTGGGTGAAAGCCAGGTATCCTAGCCACTAGACCACACCGGATTTGCTCGATAAACGTCAGATTTACTCCCTCTCCTCTCGCTTTTCGTGCTGAATCCGGACTTAGTGGTGTTCTCTGTTTGCGAGCATATTTGCGCTTGCAGACTGGCATGGCGCACAGCTCGAAACTGACAATTCATTGCAGTTTGCATCATATTTTACTCACAACAGGGGAGGAGAAAGGTCAAAGCTGTACCTTGCCATAGCTGGATGTAAACATTTTAACGCTGAGGCGTGGGCTCCTTGTGGATAACAAACGACAATTCAGTTCGTTCCCTAGCAACAGCAACGCCGTTAATTCAGCCATGATGTACAGCAAATTAAATGCCCCGGGTGAGGATCGAACTCACGACCTTAAGATTATGAGACTTACGCGCTACCCACTGCGCTACCGAGGCACGTTTGCAAGCAACGTCCCAGGAAACTTGGTAAGTCTCGCATATTAGAGATAGACAGTTTGCGCTTTCTCAAGAATCTGTTGTGTTGCTACACGTGCTTTCCCGAATTGCTAGATTAAACTGCTGCCGCGGCTTTTTCAACGGAAAGCAGCACTGCCTGAGGTTACAGTACATCGCCCTTGCGGCACCTGAACACAGCGGCCTGTAGGGCCAGGCTGACGCTAGAGTTCAGAAATAGCACGCGTCCGTCCAAGTACGGTCTCTTGCGTGCTGCGTGTTTGGTTCTTCTCACAGCGAATCCTGCTATACATTCCTGAGGCTGACGCAGCTCAAACGAGCAATCGGCGCGGCAGCATTATAGCGAGAACAGCAAAACGATGCATCGGCCGGGAATCGAACCCGGGCCGCCCGAGTGGTAGGCGAACAACCTACCACTTTTTTAGTTGTTGTTCTCATTTTTTTAGTTGCATTTGTTGGGGGCGGTCGGCCGTGCTTCCCGAGCATATTCCAGAGTAGCTGTCTGCAGGGAAAGTGGGATTGCCACCCAACGACGCCGGATACAGCCGAAAAAAGTGCTACACACGCGGAGTCCCCCACTACACTGCCTTAAAGCGACCGCTCATCACTATCGTGTGAGTAACCTTGCGGCCGCGGCGACGAGTCTTGCCCAAAGACGCAGCGTGCGTGGAGGCGCTGCCCGAACGCGTGTGGATGCACCCTCCTACCTCGTAAAGCGCCTACAGCTACTATCACCGTGGGCCGCTGCCGGCGGGCGGGAAGCCGACACAGCGCGGCGTTACGAGCAGCGGCTGTGCGGTGGTGGTGTAATGGTGAGCATAGTTGCCTTCCCAGCAGTTGATCCGGGTTCGATTCCCGGCCACCGCAACGGGCGCAAATTTTTACGTCTGAGTATGTGAGCCACGTGCTGTTACATTAACGTTTTCTTTCCGTCGTTGCTCCACTCCAGGCCATCCTGTAGTATGTCCCGACTTGTCCCGACTTTGCTCGGCTGACGCGAAAGCTGACGCTTGGAATTCGCCCTTATCAAGAGGACAGGCGATATAAACGGCTGTGAGAGGTGAGGTGTAGCGAAGTACAGGCAAACTGCGAAGTTTTGTGCTCCTTCTTCTTAAACAAAAAAATAAAAAAAAAAGAGACGCAGTCGGTAGGACTCGAACCTACGCTCCCAGAGGGAATCTGATTTCTAGTCAGACGCCTTAACCACTCGGCCACGACTGCTCGCAGCCAAAAGTCCCCTCGAATCGTGAAAAATCAAACCGTTCTGCGCAGAATGTTGACAGGAAACGAACTCCGTGCACTGATTACGGCAGGGCTACCAGCGCTACGAGACGAGCCATTACGGAAGCGTTAAAATCTTCGCCCGGACAGGGACTCGAACCCTGGACCCTTAGGTTAAAAGCCTAATGCTCTACCGACTGAGCTATCCGGGCTCACGCTTGCTGTGGATGGAGCAGCTGCAGGCAATGTGAATAACTGGAACGCGTGTGTAGGCGTACTACGGTAATTGCTGGCTTCTGGCGCAACTGGCGACTTCACCGACTTGCCACTGACGCTGGTAGCAGCCCAACAGCGGACCAGTGCCTCTTCTCCCTTTACCCCGGTGCTGACAGTAATTGCATCTCGTGCCTGTTTTCCCCGATTACGCTCGGTTGAAGCTCCGGAAGGAGGGCGACAAACGAGGGTTGGAGGGCCAAAACATGGAGGGTCGTGTGCGCAAAAACTTCCCTTCCGGTACCGGGAATCGAACCCGGGCCTCCTGGGTGAAAGCCAGGTATCCTAGCCACTAGACCACACCGGATTTGCTCGATAAACGTCAGATTTACTCCCTCTCCTCTCGCTTTTCGTGCTGAATCCGGACTTAGTGGTGTTCTCTGTTTGCGAGCATATTTGCGCTTGCAGACTGGCATGGCGCACAGCTCGAAACTGACAATTCATTGCAGTTTGCATCATATTTTACTCACAACAGGGGAGGAGAAAGGTCAAAGCTGTACCTTGCCATAGCTGGATGTAAACATTTTAACGCTGAGGCGTGGGCTCCTTGTGGATAACAAACGACAATTCAGTTCGTTCCCTAGCAACAGCAACGCCGTTAATTCAGCCATGATGTACAGCAAATTAAATGCCCCGGGTGAGGATCGAACTCACGACCTTAAGATTATGAGACTTACGCGCTACCCACTGCGCTACCGAGGCACGTTTGCAAGCAACGTCCCAGGAAACTTGGTAAGTCTCGCATATTAGAGATAGACAGTTTGCGCTTTCTCAAGAATCTGTTGTGTTGCTACACGTGCTTTCCCGAATTGCTAGATTAAACTGCTGCCGCGGCTTTTTCAACGGAAAGCAGCACTGCCTGAGGTTACAGTACATCGCCCTTGCGGCACCTGAACACAGCGGCCTGTAGGGCCAGGCTGACGCTAGAGTTCAGAAATAGCACGCGTCCGTCCAAGTACGGTCTCTTGCGTGCTGCGTGTTTGGTTCTTCTCACAGCGAATCCTGCTATACATTCCTGAGGCTGACGCAGCTCAAACGAGCAATCGGCGCGGCAGCATTATAGCGAGAACAGCAAAACGATGCATCGGCCGGGAATCGAACCCGGGCCGCCCGAGTGGTAGGCGAACAACCTACCACTTTTTTAGTTGTTGTTCTCATTTTTTTAGTTGCATTTGTTGGGGGCGGTCGGCCGTGCTTCCCGAGCATATTCCAGAGTAGCTGTCTGCAGGGAAAGTGGGATTGCCACCCAACGACGCCGGATACAGCCGAAAAAAGTGCTACACACGCGGAGTCCCCCACTACACTGCCTTAAAGCGACCGCTCATCACTATCGTGTGAGTAACCTTGCGGCCGCGGCGACGAGTCTTGCCCAAAGACGCAGCGTGCGTGGAGGCGCTGCCCGAACGCGTGTGGATGCACCCTCCTACCTCGTAAAGCGCCTACAGCTACTATCACCGTGGGCCGCTGCCGGCGGGCGGGAAGCCGACACAGCGCGGCGTTACGAGCAGCGGCTGTGCGGTGGTGGTGTAATGGTGAGCATAGTTGCCTTCCCAGCAGTTGATCCGGGTTCGATTCCCGGCCACCGCAACGGGCGCAAATTTTTACGTCTGAGTATGTGAGCCACGTGCTGTTACATTAACGTTTTCTTTCCGTCGTTGCTCCACTCCAGGCCATCCTGTAGTATGTCCCGACTTGTCCCGACTTTGCTCGGCTGACGCGAAAGCTGACGCTTGGAATTCGCCCTTATCAAGAGGACAGGCGATATAAACGGCTGTGAGAGGTGAGGTGTAGCGAAGTACAGGCAAACTGCGAAGTTTTGTGCTCCTTCTTCTTAAACAAAAAAATAAAAAAAAAAGAGACGCAGTCGGTAGGACTCGAACCTACGCTCCCAGAGGGAATCTGATTTCTAGTCAGACGCCTTAACCACTCGGCCACGACTGCTCGCAGCCAAAAGTCCCCTCGAATCGTGAAAAATCAAACCGTTCTGCGCAGAATGTTGACAGGAAACGAACTCCGTGCACTGATTACGGCAGGGCTACCAGCGCTACGAGACGAGCCATTACGGAAGCGTTAAAATCTTCGCCCGGACAGGGACTCGAACCCTGGACCCTTAGGTTAAAAGCCTAATGCTCTACCGACTGAGCTATCCGGGCTCACGCTTGCTGTGGATGGAGCAGCTGCAGGCAATGTGAATAACTGGAACGCGTGTGTAGGCGTACTACGGTAATTGCTGGCTTCTGGCGCAACTGGCGACTTCACCGACTTGCCACTGACGCTGGTAGCAGCCCAACAGCGGACCAGTGCCTCTTCTCCCTTTACCCCGGTGCTGACAGTAATTGCATCTCGTGCCTGTTTTCCCCGATTACGCTCGGTTGAAGCTCCGGAAGGAGGGCGACAAACGAGGGTTGGAGGGCCAAAACATGGAGGGTCGTGTGCGCAAAAACTTCCCTTCCGGTACCGGGAATCGAACCCGGGCCTCCTGGGTGAAAGCCAGGTATCCTAGCCACTAGACCACACCGGATTTGCTCGATAAACGTCAGATTTACTCCCTCTCCTCTCGCTTTTCGTGCTGAATCCGGACTTAGTGGTGTTCTCTGTTTGCGAGCATATTTGCGCTTGCAGACTGGCATGGCGCACAGCTCGAAACTGACAATTCATTGCAGTTTGCATCATATTTTACTCACAACAGGGGAGGAGAAAGGTCAAAGCTGTACCTTGCCATAGCTGGATGTAAACATTTTAACGCTGAGGCGTGGGCTCCTTGTGGATAACAAACGACAATTCAGTTCGTTCCCTAGCAACAGCAACGCCGTTAATTCAGCCATGATGTACAGCAAATTAAATGCCCCGGGTGAGGATCGAACTCACGACCTTAAGATTATGAGACTTACGCGCTACCCACTGCGCTACCGAGGCACGTTTGCAAGCAACGTCCCAGGAAACTTGGTAAGTCTCGCATATTAGAGATAGACAGTTTGCGCTTTCTCAAGAATCTGTTGTGTTGCTACACGTGCTTTCCCGAATTGCTAGATTAAACTGCTGCCGCGGCTTTTTCAACGGAAAGCAGCACTGCCTGAGGTTACAGTACATCGCCCTTGCGGCACCTGAACACAGCGGCCTGTAGGGCCAGGCTGACGCTAGAGTTCAGAAATAGCACGCGTCCGTCCAAGTACGGTCTCTTGCGTGCTGCGTGTTTGGTTCTTCTCACAGCGAATCCTGCTATACATTCCTGAGGCTGACGCAGCTCAAACGAGCAATCGGCGCGGCAGCATTATAGCGAGAACAGCAAAACGATGCATCGGCCGGGAATCGAACCCGGGCCGCCCGAGTGGTAGGCGAACAACCTACCACTTTTTTAGTTGTTGTTCTCATTTTTTTAGTTGCATTTGTTGGGGGCGGTCGGCCGTGCTTCCCGAGCATATTCCAGAGTAGCTGTCTGCAGGGAAAGTGGGATTGCCACCCAACGACGCCGGATACAGCCGAAAAAAGTGCTACACACGCGGAGTCCCCCACTACACTGCCTTAAAGCGACCGCTCATCACTATCGTGTGAGTAACCTTGCGGCCGCGGCGACGAGTCTTGCCCAAAGACGCAGCGTGCGTGGAGGCGCTGCCCGAACGCGTGTGGATGCACCCTCCTACCTCGTAAAGCGCCTACAGCTACTATCACCGTGGGCCGCTGCCGGCGGGCGGGAAGCCGACACAGCGCGGCGTTACGAGCAGCGGCTGTGCGGTGGTGGTGTAATGGTGAGCATAGTTGCCTTCCCAGCCGTTGATCCGGGTTCGATTCCCGGCCACCGCAACGGGCGCAAATTTTTACGTCTGAGTATGTGAGCCACGTGCTGTTACATTAACGTTTTCTTTCCGTCGTTGCTCCACTCCAGGCCATCCTGTAGTATGTCCCGACTTGTCCCGACTTTGCTCGGCTGACGCGAAAGCTGACGCTTGGAATTCGCCCTTATCAAGAGGACAGGCGATATAAACGGCTGTGAGAGGTGAGGTGTAGCGAAGTACAGGCAAACTGCGAAGTTTTGTGCTCCTTCTTCTTAAACAAAAAAATAAAAAAAAAAGAGACGCAGTCGGTAGGACTCGAACCTACGCTCCCAGAGGGAATCTGATTTCTAGTCAGACGCCTTAACCACTCGGCCACGACTGCTCGCAGCCAAAAGTCCCCTCGAATCGTGAAAAATCAAACCGTTCTGCGCAGAATGTTGACAGGAAACGAACTCCGTGCACTGATTACGGCAGGGCTACCAGCGCTACGAGACGAGCCATTACGGAAGCGTTAAAATCTTCGCCCGGACAGGGACTCGAACCCTGGACCCTTAGGTTAAAAGCCTAATGCTCTACCGACTGAGCTATCCGGGCTCACGCTTGCTGTGGATGGAGCAGCTGCAGGCAATGTGAATAACTGGAACGCGTGTGTAGGCGTACTACGGTAATTGCTGGCTTCTGGCGCAACTGGCGACTTCACCGACTTGCCACTGACGCTGGTAGCAGCCCAACAGCGGACCAGTGCCTCTTCTCCCTTTACCCCGGTGCTGACAGTAATTGCATCTCGTGCCTGTTTTCCCCGATTACGCTCGGTTGAAGCTCCGGAAGGAGGGCGACAAACGAGGGTTGGAGGGCCAAAACATGGAGGGTCGTGTGCGCAAAAACTTCCCTTCCGGTACCGGGAATCGAACCCGGGCCTCCTGGGTGAAAGCCAGGTATCCTAGCCACTAGACCACACCGGATTTGCTCGATAAACGTCAGATTTACTCCCTCTCCTCTCGCTTTTCGTGCTGAATCCGGACTTAGTGGTGTTCTCTGTTTGCGAGCATATTTGCGCTTGCAGACTGGCATGGCGCACAGCTCGAAACTGACAATTCATTGCAGTTTGCATCATATTTTACTCACAACAGGGGAGGAGAAAGGTCAAAGCTGTACCTTGCCATAGCTGGATGTAAACATTTTAACGCTGAGGCGTGGGCTCCTTGTGGATAACAAACGACAATTCAGTTCGTTCCCTAGCAACAGCAACGCCGTTAATTCAGCCATGATGTACAGCAAATTAAATGCCCCGGGTGAGGATCGAACTCACGACCTTAAGATTATGAGACTTACGCGCTACCCACTGCGCTACCGAGGCACGTTTGCAAGCAACGTCCCAGGAAACTTGGTAAGTCTCGCATATTAGAGATAGACAGTTTGCGCTTTCTCAAGAATCTGTTGTGTTGCTACACGTGCTTTCCCGAATTGCTAGATTAAACTGCTGCCGCGGCTTTTTCAACGGAAAGCAGCACTGCCTGAGGTTACAGTACATCGCCCTTGCGGCACCTGAACACAGCGGCCTGTAGGGCCAGGCTGACGCTAGAGTTCAGAAATAGCACGCGTCCGTCCAAGTACGGTCTCTTGCGTGCTGCGTGTTTGGTTCTTCTCACAGCGAATCCTGCTATACATTCCTGAGGCTGACGCAGCTCAAACGAGCAATCGGCGCGGCAGCATTATAGCGAGAACAGCAAAACGATGCATCGGCCGGGAATCGAACCCGGGCCGCCCGAGTGGTAGGCGAACAACCTACCACTTTTTTAGTTGTTGTTCTCATTTTTTTAGTTGCATTTGTTGGGGGCGGTCGGCCGTGCTTCCCGAGCATATTCCAGAGTAGCTGTCTGCAGGGAAAGTGGGATTGCCACCCAACGACGCCGGATACAGCCGAAAAAAGTGCTACACACGCGGAGTCCCCCACTACACTGCCTTAAAGCGACCGCTCATCACTATCGTGTGAGTAACCTTGCGGCCGCGGCGACGAGTCTTGCCCAAAGACGCAGCGTGCGTGGAGGCGCTGCCCGAACGCGTGTGGATGCACCCTCCTACCTCGTAAAGCGCCTACAGCTACTATCACCGTGGGCCGCTGCCGGCGGGCGGGAAGCCGACACAGCGCGGCGTTACGAGCAGCGGCTGTGCGGTGGTGGTGTAATGGTGAGCATAGTTGCCTTCCCAGCCGTTGATCCGGGTTCGATTCCCGGCCACCGCAACGGGCGCAAATTTTTACGTCTGAGTATGTGAGCCACGTGCTGTTACATTAACGTTTTCTTTCCGTCGTTGCTCCACTCCAGGCCATCCTGTAGTATGTCCCGACTTGTCCCGACTTTGCTCGGCTGACGCGAAAGCTGACGCTTGGAATTCGCCCTTATCAAGAGGACAGGCGATATAAACGGCTGTGAGAGGTGAGGTGTAGCGAAGTACAGGCAAACTGCGAAGTTTTGTGCTCCTTCTTCTTAAACAAAAAAATAAAAAAAAAAGAGACGCAGTCGGTAGGACTCGAACCTACGCTCCCAGAGGGAATCTGATTTCTAGTCAGACGCCTTAACCACTCGGCCACGACTGCTCGCAGCCAAAAGTCCCCTCGAATCGTGAAAAATCAAACCGTTCTGCGCAGAATGTTGACAGGAAACGAACTCCGTGCACTGATTACGGCAGGGCTACCAGCGCTACGAGACGAGCCATTACGGAAGCGTTAAAATCTTCGCCCGGACAGGGACTCGAACCCTGGACCCTTAGGTTAAAAGCCTAATGCTCTACCGACTGAGCTATCCGGGCTCACGCTTGCTGTGGATGGAGCAGCTGCAGGCAATGTGAATAACTGGAACGCGTGTGTAGGCGTACTACGGTAATTGCTGGCTTCTGGCGCAACTGGCGACTTCACCGACTTGCCACTGACGCTGGTAGCAGCCCAACAGCGGACCAGTGCCTCTTCTCCCTTTACCCCGGTGCTGACAGTAATTGCATCTCGTGCCTGTTTTCCCCGATTACGCTCGGTTGAAGCTCCGGAAGGAGGGCGACAAACGAGGGTTGGAGGGCCAAAACATGGAGGGTCGTGTGCGCAAAAACTTCCCTTCCGGTACCGGGAATCGAACCCGGGCCTCCTGGGTGAAAGCCAGGTATCCTAGCCACTAGACCACACCGGATTTGCTCGATAAACGTCAGATTTACTCCCTCTCCTCTCGCTTTTCGTGCTGAATCCGGACTTAGTGGTGTTCTCTGTTTGCGAGCATATTTGCGCTTGCAGACTGGCATGGCGCACAGCTCGAAACTGACAATTCATTGCAGTTTGCATCATATTTTACTCACAACAGGGGAGGAGAAAGGTCAAAGCTGTACCTTGCCATAGCTGGATGTAAACATTTTAACGCTGAGGCGTGGGCTCCTTGTGGATAACAAACGACAATTCAGTTCGTTCCCTAGCAACAGCAACGCCGTTAATTCAGCCATGATGTACAGCAAATTAAATGCCCCGGGTGAGGATCGAACTCACGACCTTAAGATTATGAGACTTACGCGCTACCCACTGCGCTACCGAGGCACGTTTGCAAGCAACGTCCCAGGAAACTTGGTAAGTCTCGCATATTAGAGATAGACAGTTTGCGCTTTCTCAAGAATCTGTTGTGTTGCTACACGTGCTTTCCCGAATTGCTAGATTAAACTGCTGCCGCGGCTTTTTCAACGGAAAGCAGCACTGCCTGAGGTTACAGTACATCGCCCTTGCGGCACCTGAACACAGCGGCCTGTAGGGCCAGGCTGACGCTAGAGTTCAGAAATAGCACGCGTCCGTCCAAGTACGGTCTCTTGCGTGCTGCGTGTTTGGTTCTTCTCACAGCGAATCCTGCTATACATTCCTGAGGCTGACGCAGCTCAAACGAGCAATCGGCGCGGCAGCATTATAGCGAGAACAGCAAAACGATGCATCGGCCGGGAATCGAACCCGGGCCGCCCGAGTGGTAGGCGAACAACCTACCACTTTTTTAGTTGTTGTTCTCATTTTTTTAGTTGCATTTGTTGGGGGCGGTCGGCCGTGCTTCCCGAGCATATTCCAGAGTAGCTGTCTGCAGGGAAAGTGGGATTGCCACCCAACGACGCCGGATACAGCCGAAAAAAGTGCTACACACGCGGAGTCCCCCACTACACTGCCTTAAAGCGACCGCTCATCACTATCGTGTGAGTAACCTTGCGGCCGCGGCGACGAGTCTTGCCCAAAGACGCAGCGTGCGTGGAGGCGCTGCCCGAACGCGTGTGGATGCACCCTCCTACCTCGTAAAGCGCCTACAGCTACTATCACCGTGGGCCGCTGCCGGCGGGCGGGAAGCCGACACAGCGCGGCGTTACGAGCAGCGGCTGTGCGGTGGTGGTGTAATGGTGAGCATAGTTGCCTTCCCAGCAGTTGATCCGGGTTCGATTCCCGGCCACCGCAACGGGCGCAAATTTTTACGTCTGAGTATGTGAGCCACGTGCTGTTACATTAACGTTTTCTTTCCGTCGTTGCTCCACTCCAGGCCATCCTGTAGTATGTCCCGACTTGTCCCGACTTTGCTCGGCTGACGCGAAAGCTGACGCTTGGAATTCGCCCTTATCAAGAGGACAGGCGATATAAACGGCTGTGAGAGGTGAGGTGTAGCGAAGTACAGGCAAACTGCGAAGTTTTGTGCTCCTTCTTCTTAAACAAAAAAATAAAAAAAAAAGAGACGCAGTCGGTAGGACTCGAACCTACGCTCCCAGAGGGAATCTGATTTCTAGTCAGACGCCTTAACCACTCGGCCACGACTGCTCGCAGCCAAAAGTCCCCTCGAATCGTGAAAAATCAAACCGTTCTGCGCAGAATGTTGACAGGAAACGAACTCCGTGCACTGATTACGGCAGGGCTACCAGCGCTACGAGACGAGCCATTACGGAAGCGTTAAAATCTTCGCCCGGACAGGGACTCGAACCCTGGACCCTTAGGTTAAAAGCCTAATGCTCTACCGACTGAGCTATCCGGGCTCACGCTTGCTGTGGATGGAGCAGCTGCAGGCAATGTGAATAACTGGAACGCGTGTGTAGGCGTACTACGGTAATTGCTGGCTTCTGGCGCAACTGGCGACTTCACCGACTTGCCACTGACGCTGGTAGCAGCCCAACAGCGGACCAGTGCCTCTTCTCCCTTTACCCCGGTGCTGACAGTAATTGCATCTCGTGCCTGTTTTCCCCGATTACGCTCGGTTGAAGCTCCGGAAGGAGGGCGACAAACGAGGGTTGGAGGGCCAAAACATGGAGGGTCGTGTGCGCAAAAACTTCCCTTCCGGTACCGGGAATCGAACCCGGGCCTCCTGGGTGAAAGCCAGGTATCCTAGCCACTAGACCACACCGGATTTGCTCGATAAACGTCAGATTTACTCCCTCTCCTCTCGCTTTTCGTGCTGAATCCGGACTTAGTGGTGTTCTCTGTTTGCGAGCATATTTGCGCTTGCAGACTGGCATGGCGCACAGCTCGAAACTGACAATTCATTGCAGTTTGCATCATATTTTACTCACAACAGGGGAGGAGAAAGGTCAAAGCTGTACCTTGCCATAGCTGGATGTAAACATTTTAACGCTGAGGCGTGGGCTCCTTGTGGATAACAAACGACAATTCAGTTCGTTCCCTAGCAACAGCAACGCCGTTAATTCAGCCATGATGTACAGCAAATTAAATGCCCCGGGTGAGGATCGAACTCACGACCTTAAGATTATGAGACTTACGCGCTACCCACTGCGCTACCGAGGCACGTTTGCAAGCAACGTCCCAGGAAACTTGGTAAGTCTCGCATATTAGAGATAGACAGTTTGCGCTTTCTCAAGAATCTGTTGTGTTGCTACACGTGCTTTCCCGAATTGCTAGATTAAACTGCTGCCGCGGCTTTTTCAACGGAAAGCAGCACTGCCTGAGGTTACAGTACATCGCCCTTGCGGCACCTGAACACAGCGGCCTGTAGGGCCAGGCTGACGCTAGAGTTCAGAAATAGCACGCGTCCGTCCAAGTACGGTCTCTTGCGTGCTGCGTGTTTGGTTCTTCTCACAGCGAATCCTGCTATACATTCCTGAGGCTGACGCAGCTCAAACGAGCAATCGGCGCGGCAGCATTATAGCGAGAACAGCAAAACGATGCATCGGCCGGGAATCGAACCCGGGCCGCCCGAGTGGTAGGCGAACAACCTACCACTTTTTTAGTTGTTGTTCTCATTTTTTTAGTTGCATTTGTTGGGGGCGGTCGGCCGTGCTTCCCGAGCATATTCCAGAGTAGCTGTCTGCAGGGAAAGTGGGATTGCCACCCAACGACGCCGGATACAGCCGAAAAAAGTGCTACACACGCGGAGTCCCCCACTACACTGCCTTAAAGCGACCGCTCATCACTATCGTGTGAGTAACCTTGCGGCCGCGGCGACGAGTCTTGCCCAAAGACGCAGCGTGCGTGGAGGCGCTGCCCGAACGCGTGTGGATGCACCCTCCTACCTCGTAAAGCGCCTACAGCTACTATCACCGTGGGCCGCTGCCGGCGGGCGGGAAGCCGACACAGCGCGGCGTTACGAGCAGCGGCTGTGCGGTGGTGGTGTAATGGTGAGCATAGTTGCCTTCCCAGCAGTTGATCCGGGTTCGATTCCCGGCCACCGCAACGGGCGCAAATTTTTACGTCTGAGTATGTGAGCCACGTGCTGTTACATTAACGTTTTCTTTCCGTCGTTGCTCCACTCCAGGCCATCCTGTAGTATGTCCCGACTTGTCCCGACTTTGCTCGGCTGACGCGAAAGCTGACGCTTGGAATTCGCCCTTATCAAGAGGACAGGCGATATAAACGGCTGTGAGAGGTGAGGTGTAGCGAAGTACAGGCAAACTGCGAAGTTTTGTGCTCCTTCTTCTTAAACAAAAAAATAAAAAAAAAAGAGACGCAGTCGGTAGGACTCGAACCTACGCTCCCAGAGGGAATCTGATTTCTAGTCAGACGCCTTAACCACTCGGCCACGACTGCTCGCAGCCAAAAGTCCCCTCGAATCGTGAAAAATCAAACCGTTCTGCGCAGAATGTTGACAGGAAACGAACTCCGTGCACTGATTACGGCAGGGCTACCAGCGCTACGAGACGAGACATTACGGAAGCGTTAAAATCTTCGCCCGGACAGGGACTCGAACCATGGACCCTTAGGTTAAAAGCCTAATGCTCTACCGACTGAGCTATCCGGGCTCACGCTTGCTGTGGATGGAGCAGCTGCAGGCAATGTGAATAACTGGAACGCGTGTGTAGGCGTACTACGGTAATTGCTGGCTTCTGGCGCAACTGGCGACTTCACCGACTTGCCACTGACGCTGGTAGCAGCCCAACAGCGGACCAGTGCCTCTTCTCCCTTTACCCCGGTGCTGACAGTAATTGCATCTCGTGCCTGTTTTCCCCGATTACGCTCGGTTGAAGCTCCGGAAGGAGGGCGACAAACGAGGGTTGGAGGGCCAAAACATGGAGGGTCGTGTGCGCAAAAACTTCCCTTCCGGTACCGGGAATCGAACCCGGGCCTCCTGGGTGAAAGCCAGGTATCCTAGCCACTAGACCACACCGGATTTGCTCGATAAACGTCAGATTTACTCCCTCTCCTCTCGCTTTTCGTGCTGAATCCGGACTTAGTGGTGTTCTCTGTTTGCGAGCATATTTGCGCTTGCAGACTGGCATGGCGCACAGCTCGAAACTGACAATTCATTGCAGTTTGCATCATATTTTACTCACAACAGGGGAGGAGAAAGGTCAAAGCTGTACCTTGCCATAGCTGGATGTAAACATTTTAACGCTGAGGCGTGGGCTCCTTGTGGATAACAAACGACAATTCAGTTCGTTCCCTAGCAACAGCAACGCCGTTAATTCAGCCATGATGTACAGCAAATTAAATGCCCCGGGTGAGGATCGAACTCACGACCTTAAGATTATGAGACTTACGCGCTACCCACTGCGCTACCGAGGCACGTTTGCAAGCAACGTCCCAGGAAACTTGGTAAGTCTCGCATATTAGAGATAGACAGTTTGCGCTTTCTCAAGAATCTGTTGTGTTGCTACACGTGCTTTCCCGAATTGCTAGATTAAACTGCTGCCGCGGCTTTTTCAACGGAAAGCAGCACTGCCTGAGGTTACAGTACATCGCCCTTGCGGCACCTGAACACAGCGGCCTGTAGGGCCAGGCTGACGCTAGAGTTCAGAAATAGCACGCGTCCGTCCAAGTACGGTCTCTTGCGTGCTGCGTGTTTGGTTCTTCTCACAGCGAATCCTGCTATACATTCCTGAGGCTGACGCAGCTCAAACGAGCAATCGGCGCGGCAGCATTATAGCGAGAACAGCAAAACGATGCATCGGCCGGGAATCGAACCCGGGCCGCCCGAGTGGTAGGCGAACAACCTACCACTTTTTTAGTTGTTGTTCTCATTTTTTTAGTTGCATTTGTTGGGGGCGGTCGGCCGTGCTTCCCGAGCATATTCCAGAGTAGCTGTCTGCAGGGAAAGTGGGATTGCCACCCAACGACGCCGGATACAGCCGAAAAAAGTGCTACACACGCGGAGTCCCCCACTACACTGCCTTAAAGCGACCGCTCATCACTATCGTGTGAGTAACCTTGCGGCCGCGGCGACGAGTCTTGCCCAAAGACGCAGCGTGCGTGGAGGCGCTGCCCGAACGCGTGTGGATGCACCCTCCTACCTCGTAAAGCGCCTACAGCTACTATCACCGTGGGCCGCTGCCGGCGGGCGGGAAGCCGACACAGCGCGGCGTTACGAGCAGCGGCTGTGCGGTGGTGGTGTAATGGTGAGCATAGTTGCCTTCCCAGCAGTTGATCCGGGTTCGATTCCCGGCCACCGCAACGGGCGCAAATTTTTACGTCTGAGTATGTGAGCCACGTGCTGTTACATTAACGTTTTCTTTCCGTCGTTGCTCCACTCCAGGCCATCCTGTAGTATGTCCCGACTTGTCCCGACTTTGCTCGGCTGACGCGAAAGCTGACGCTTGGAATTCGCCCTTATCAAGAGGACAGGCGATATAAACGGCTGTGAGAGGTGAGGTGTAGCGAAGTACAGGCAAACTGCGAAGTTTTGTGCTCCTTCTTCTTAAACAAAAAAATAAAAAAAAAAGAGACGCAGTCGGTAGGACTCGAACCTACGCTCCCAGAGGGAATCTGATTTCTAGTCAGACGCCTTAACCACTCGGCCACGACTGCTCGCAGCCAAAAGTCCCCTCGAATCGTGAAAAATCAAACCGTTCTGCGCAGAATGTTGACAGGAAACGAACTCCGTGCACTGATTACGGCAGGGCTACCAGCGCTACGAGACGAGCCATTACGGAAGCGTTAAAATCTTCGCCCGGACAGGGACTCGAACCCTGGACCCTTAGGTTAAAAGCCTAATGCTCTACCGACTGAGCTATCCGGGCTCACGCTTGCTGTGGATGGAGCAGCTGCAGGCAATGTGAATAACTGGAACGCGTGTGTAGGCGTACTACGGTAATTGCTGGCTTCTGGCGCAACTGGCGACTTCACCGACTTGCCACTGACGCTGGTAGCAGCCCAACAGCGGACCAGTGCCTCTTCTCCCTTTACCCCGGTGCTGACAGTAATTGCATCTCGTGCCTGTTTTCCCCGATTACGCTCGGTTGAAGCTCCGGAAGGAGGGCGACAAACGAGGGTTGGAGGGCCAAAACATGGAGGGTCGTGTGCGCAAAAACTTCCCTTCCGGTACCGGGAATCGAACCCGGGCCTCCTGGGTGAAAGCCAGGTATCCTAGCCACTAGACCACACCGGATTTGCTCGATAAACGTCAGATTTACTCCCTCTCCTCTCGCTTTTCGTGCTGAATCCGGACTTAGTGGTGTTCTCTGTTTGCGAGCATATTTGCGCTTGCAGACTGGCATGGCGCACAGCTCGAAACTGACAATTCATTGCAGTTTGCATCATATTTTACTCACAACAGGGGAGGAGAAAGGTCAAAGCTGTACCTTGCCATAGCTGGATGTAAACATTTTAACGCTGAGGCGTGGGCTCCTTGTGGATAACAAACGACAATTCAGTTCGTTCCCTAGCAACAGCAACGCCGTTAATTCAGCCATGATGTACAGCAAATTAAATGCCCCGGGTGAGGATCGAACTCACGACCTTAAGATTATGAGACTTACGCGCTACCCACTGCGCTACCGAGGCACGTTTGCAAGCAACGTCCCAGGAAACTTGGTAAGTCTCGCATATTAGAGATAGACAGTTTGCGCTTTCTCAAGAATCTGTTGTGTTGCTACACGTGCTTTCCCGAATTGCTAGATTAAACTGCTGCCGCGGCTTTTTCAACGGAAAGCAGCACTGCCTGAGGTTACAGTACATCGCCCTTGCGGCACCTGAACACAGCGGCCTGTAGGGCCAGGCTGACGCTAGAGTTCAGAAATAGCACGCGTCCGTCCAAGTACGGTCTCTTGCGTGCTGCGTGTTTGGTTCTTCTCACAGCGAATCCTGCTATACATTCCTGAGGCTGACGCAGCTCAAACGAGCAATCGGCGCGGCAGCATTATAGCGAGAACAGCAAAACGATGCATCGGCCGGGAATCGAACCCGGGCCGCCCGAGTGGTAGGCGAACAACCTACCACTTTTTTAGTTGTTGTTCTCATTTTTTTAGTTGCATTTGTTGGGGGCGGTCGGCCGTGCTTCCCGAGCATATTCCAGAGTAGCTGTCTGCAGGGAAAGTGGGATTGCCACCCAACGACGCCGGATACAGCCGAAAAAAGTGCTACACACGCGGAGTCCCCCACTACACTGCCTTAAAGCGACCGCTCATCACTATCGTGTGAGTAACCTTGCGGCCGCGGCGACGAGTCTTGCCCAAAGACGCAGCGTGCGTGGAGGCGCTGCCCGAACGCGTGTGGATGCACCCTCCTACCTCGTAAAGCGCCTACAGCTACTATCACCGTGGGCCGCTGCCGGCGGGCGGGAAGCCGACACAGCGCGGCGTTACGAGCAGCGGCTGTGCGGTGGTGGTGTAATGGTGAGCATAGTTGCCTTCCCAGCAGTTGATCCGGGTTCGATTCCCGGCCACCGCAACGGGCGCAAATTTTTACGTCTGAGTATGTGAGCCACGTGCTGTTACATTAACGTTTTCTTTCCGTCGTTGCTCCACTCCAGGCCATCCTGTAGTATGTCCCGACTTGTCCCGACTTTGCTCGGCTGACGCGAAAGCTGACGCTTGGAATTCGCCCTTATCAAGAGGACAGGCGATATAAACGGCTGTGAGAGGTGAGGTGTAGCGAAGTACAGGCAAACTGCGAAGTTTTGTGCTCCTTCTTCTTAAACAAAAAAATAAAAAAAAAAGAGACGCAGTCGGTAGGACTCGAACCTACGCTCCCAGAGGGAATCTGATTTCTAGTCAGACGCCTTAACCACTCGGCCACGACTGCTCGCAGCCAAAAGTCCCCTCGAATCGTGAAAAATCAAACCGTTCTGCGCAGAATGTTGACAGGAAACGAACTCCGTGCACTGATTACGGCAGGGCTACCAGCGCTACGAGACGAGCCATTACGGAAGCGTTAAAATCTTCGCCCGGACAGGGACTCGAACCCTGGACCCTTAGGTTAAAAGCCTAATGCTCTACCGACTGAGCTATCCGGGCTCACGCTTGCTGTGGATGGAGCAGCTGCAGGCAATGTGAATAACTGGAACGCGTGTGTAGGCGTACTACGGTAATTGCTGGCTTCTGGCGCAACTGGCGACTTCACCGACTTGCCACTGACGCTGGTAGCAGCCCAACAGCGGACCAGTGCCTCTTCTCCCTTTACCCCGGTGCTGACAGTAATTGCATCTCGTGCCTGTTTTCCCCGATTACGCTCGGTTGAAGCTCCGGAAGGAGGGCGACAAACGAGGGTTGGAGGGCCAAAACATGGAGGGTCGTGTGCGCAAAAACTTCCCTTCCGGTACCGGGAATCGAACCCGGGCCTCCTGGGTGAAAGCCAGGTATCCTAGCCACTAGACCACACCGGATTTGCTCGATAAACGTCAGATTTACTCCCTCTCCTCTCGCTTTTCGTGCTGAATCCGGACTTAGTGGTGTTCTCTGTTTGCGAGCATATTTGCGCTTGCAGACTGGCATGGCGCACAGCTCGAAACTGACAATTCATTGCAGTTTGCATCATATTTTACTCACAACAGGGGAGGAGAAAGGTCAAAGCTGTACCTTGCCATAGCTGGATGTAAACATTTTAACGCTGAGGCGTGGGCTCCTTGTGGATAACAAACGACAATTCAGTTCGTTCCCTAGCAACAGCAACGCCGTTAATTCAGCCATGATGTACAGCAAATTAAATGCCCCGGGTGAGGATCGAACTCACGACCTTAAGATTATGAGACTTACGCGCTACCCACTGCGCTACCGAGGCACGTTTGCAAGCAACGTCCCAGGAAACTTGGTAAGTCTCGCATATTAGAGATAGACAGTTTGCGCTTTCTCAAGAATCTGTTGTGTTGCTACACGTGCTTTCCCGAATTGCTAGATTAAACTGCTGCCGCGGCTTTTTCAACGGAAAGCAGCACTGCCTGAGGTTACAGTACATCGCCCTTGCGGCACCTGAACACAGCGGCCTGTAGGGCCAGGCTGACGCTAGAGTTCAGAAATAGCACGCGTCCGTCCAAGTACGGTCTCTTGCGTGCTGCGTGTTTGGTTCTTCTCACAGCGAATCCTGCTATACATTCCTGAGGCTGACGCAGCTCAAACGAGCAATCGGCGCGGCAGCATTATAGCGAGAACAGCAAAACGATGCATCGGCCGGGAATCGAACCCGGGCCGCCCGAGTGGTAGGCGAACAACCTACCACTTTTTTAGTTGTTGTTCTCATTTTTTTAGTTGCATTTGTTGGGGGCGGTCGGCCGTGCTTCCCGAGCATATTCCAGAGTAGCTGTCTGCAGGGAAAGTGGGATTGCCACCCAACGACGCCGGATACAGCCGAAAAAAGTGCTACACACGCGGAGTCCCCCACTACACTGCCTTAAAGCGACCGCTCATCACTATCGTGTGAGTAACCTTGCGGCCGCGGCGACGAGTCTTGCCCAAAGACGCAGCGTGCGTGGAGGCGCTGCCCGAACGCGTGTGGATGCACCCTCCTACCTCGTAAAGCGCCTACAGCTACTATCACCGTGGGCCGCTGCCGGCGGGCGGGAAGCCGACACAGCGCGGCGTTACGAGCAGCGGCTGTGCGGTGGTGGTGTAATGGTGAGCATAGTTGCCTTCCCAGCCGTTGATCCGGGTTCGATTCCCGGCCACCGCAACGGGCGCAAATTTTTACGTCTGAGTATGTGAGCCACGTGCTGTTACATTAACGTTTTCTTTCCGTCGTTGCTCCACTCCAGGCCATCCTGTAGTATGTCCCGACTTGTCCCGACTTTGCTCGGCTGACGCGAAAGCTGACGCTTGGAATTCGCCCTTATCAAGAGGACAGGCGATATAAACGGCTGTGAGAGGTGAGGTGTAGCGAAGTACAGGCAAACTGCGAAGTTTTGTGCTCCTTCTTCTTAAACAAAAAAATAAAAAAAAAAGAGACGCAGTCGGTAGGACTCGAACCTACGCTCCAGAGGGAATCTGATTTCTAGTCAGACGCCTTAACCACTCGGCCACGACTGCTCGCAGCCAAAAGTCCCCTCGAATCGTGAAAAATCAAACCGTTCTGCGCAGAATGTTGACAGGAAACGAACTCCGTGCACTGATTACGGCAGGGCTACCAGCGCTACGAGACGAGCCATTACGGAAGCGTTAAAATCTTCGCCCGGACAGGGACTCGAACCCTGGACCCTTAGGTTAAAAGCCTAATGCTCTACCGACTGAGCTATCCGGGCTCACGCTTGCTGTGGATGGAGCAGCTGCAGGCAATGTGAATAACTGGAACGCGTGTGTAGGCGTACTACGGTAATTGCTGGCTTCTGGCGCAACTGGCGACTTCACCGACTTGCCACTGACGCTGGTAGCAGCCCAACAGCGGACCAGTGCCTCTTCTCCCTTTACCCCGGTGCTGACAGTAATTGCATCTCGTGCCTGTTTTCCCCGATTACGCTCGGTTGAAGCTCCGGAAGGAGGGCGACAAACGAGGGTTGGAGGGCCAAAACATGGAGGGTCGTGTGCGCAAAAACTTCCCTTCCGGTACCGGGAATCGAACCCGGGCCTCCTGGGTGAAAGCCAGGTATCCTAGCCACTAGACCACACCGGATTTGCTCGATAAACGTCAGATTTACTCCCTCTCCTCTCGCTTTTCGTGCTGAATCCGGACTTAGTGGTGTTCTCTGTTTGCGAGCATATTTGCGCTTGCAGACTGGCATGGCGCACAGCTCGAAACTGACAATTCATTGCAGTTTGCATCATATTTTACTCACAACAGGGGAGGAGAAAGGTCAAAGCTGTACCTTGCCATAGCTGGATGTAAACATTTTAACGCTGAGGCGTGGGCTCCTTGTGGATAACAAACGACAATTCAGTTCGTTCCCTAGCAACAGCAACGCCGTTAATTCAGCCATGATGTACAGCAAATTAAATGCCCCGGGTGAGGATCGAACTCACGACCTTAAGATTATGAGACTTACGCGCTACCCACTGCGCTACCGAGGCACGTTTGCAAGCAACGTCCCAGGAAACTTGGTAAGTCTCGCATATTAGAGATAGACAGTTTGCGCTTTCTCAAGAATCTGTTGTGTTGCTACACGTGCTTTCCCGAATTGCTAGATTAAACTGCTGCCGCGGCTTTTTCAACGGAAAGCAGCACTGCCTGAGGTTACAGTACATCGCCCTTGCGGCACCTGAACACAGCGGCCTGTAGGGCCAGGCTGACGCTAGAGTTCAGAAATAGCACGCGTCCGTCCAAGTACGGTCTCTTGCGTGCTGCGTGTTTGGTTCTTCTCACAGCGAATCCTGCTATACATTCCTGAGGCTGACGCAGCTCAAACGAGCAATCGGCGCGGCAGCATTATAGCGAGAACAGCAAAACGATGCATCGGCCGGGAATCGAACCCGGGCCGCCCGAGTGGTAGGCGAACAACCTACCACTTTTTTAGTTGTTGTTCTCATTTTTTTAGTTGCATTTGTTGGGGGCGGTCGGCCGTGCTTCCCGAGCATATTCCAGAGTAGCTGTCTGCAGGAAAGTGGGATTGCCACCCAACGACGCCGGATACAGCCGAAAAAAGTGCTACACACGCGGAGTCCCCCACTACACTGCCTTAAAGCGACCGCTCATCACTATCGTGTGAGTAACCTTGCGGCCGCGGCGACGAGTCTTGCCCAAAGACGCAGCGTGCGTGGAGGCGCTGCCCGAACGCGTGTGGATGCACCCTCCTACCTCGTAAAGCGCCTACAGCTACTATCACCGTGGGCCGCTGCCGGCGGGCGGGAAGCCGACACAGCGCGGCGTTACGAGCAGCGGCTGTGCGGTGGTGGTGTAATGGTGAGCATAGTTGCCTTCCCAGCCGTTGATCCGGGTTCGATTCCCGGCCACCGCAACGGGCGCAAATTTTTACGTCTGAGTATGTGAGCCACGTGCTGTTACATTAACGTTTTCTTTCCGTCGTTGCTCCACTCCAGGCCATCCTGTAGTATGTCCCGACTTGTCCCGACTTTGCTCGGCTGACGCGAAAGCTGACGCTTGGAATTCGCCCTTATCAAGAGGACAGGCGATATAAACGGCTGTGAGAGGTGAGGTGTAGCGAAGTACAGGCAAACTGCGAAGTTTTGTGCTCCTTCTTCTTAAACAAAAAAATAAAAAAAAAAGAGACGCAGTCGGTAGGACTCGAACCTACGCTCCCAGAGGGAATCTGATTTCTAGTCAGACGCCTTAACCACTCGGCCACGACTGCTCGCAGCCAAAAGTCCCCTCGAATCGTGAAAAATCAAACCGTTCTGCGCAGAATGTTGACAGGAAACGAACTCCGTGCACTGATTACGGCAGGGCTACCAGCGCTACGAGACGAGCCATTACGGAAGCGTTAAAATCTTCGCCCGGACAGGGACTCGAACCCTGGACCCTTAGGTTAAAAGCCTAATGCTCTACCGACTGAGCTATCCGGCTCACGCTTGCTGTGGATGGAGCAGCTGCAGGCAATGTGAATAACTGGAACGCGTGTGTAGGCGTACTACGGTAATTGCTGGCTTCTGGCGCAACTGGCGACTTCACCGACTTGCCACTGACGCTGGTAGCAGCCCAACAGCGGACCAGTGCCTCTTCTCCCTTTACCCCGGTGCTGACAGTAATTGCATCTCGTGCCTGTTTTCCCCGATTACGCTCGGTTGAAGCTCCGGAAGGAGGGCGACAAACGAGGGTTGGAGGGCCAAAACATGGAGGGTCGTGTGCGCAAAAACTTCCCTTCCGGTACCGGGAATCGAACCCGGGCCTCCTGGGTGAAAGCCAGGTATCCTAGCCACTAGACCACACCGGATTTGCTCGATAAACGTCAGATTTACTCCCTCTCCTCTCGCTTTTCGTGCTGAATCCGGACTTAGTGGTGTTCTCTGTTTGCGAGCATATTTGCGCTTGCAGACTGGCATGGCGCACAGCTCGAAACTGACAATTCATTGCAGTTTGCATCATATTTTACTCACAACAGGGGAGGAGAAAGGTCAAAGCTGTACCTTGCCATAGCTGGATGTAAACATTTTAACGCTGAGGCGTGGGCTCCTTGTGGATAACAAACGACAATTCAGTTCGTTCCCTAGCAACAGCAACGCCGTTAATTCAGCCATGATGTACAGCAAATTAAATGCCCCGGGTGAGGATCGAACTCACGACCTTAAGATTATGAGACTTACGCGCTACCCACTGCGCTACCGAGGCACGTTTGCAAGCAACGTCCCAGGAAACTTGGTAAGTCTCGCATATTAGAGATAGACAGTTTGCGCTTTCTCAAGAATCTGTTGTGTTGCTACACGTGCTTTCCCGAATTGCTAGATTAAACTGCTGCCGCGGCTTTTTCAACGGAAAGCAGCACTGCCTGAGGTTACAGTACATCGCCCTTGCGGCACCTGAACACAGCGGCCTGTAGGGCCAGGCTGACGCTAGAGTTCAGAAATAGCACGCGTCCGTCCAAGTACGGTCTCTTGCGTGCTGCGTGTTTGGTTCTTCTCACAGCGAATCCTGCTATACATTCCTGAGGCTGACGCAGCTCAAACGAGCAATCGGCGCGGCAGCATTATAGCGAGAACAGCAAAACGATGCATCGGCCGGAATCGAACCCGGGCCGCCCGAGTGGTAGGCGAACAACCTACCACTTTTTTAGTTGTTGTTCTCATTTTTTTAGTTGCATTTGTTGGGGGCGGTCGGCCGTGCTTCCCGAGCATATTCCAGAGTAGCTGTCTGCAGGGAAAGTGGGATTGCCACCCAACGACGCCGGATACAGCCGAAAAAAGTGCTACACACGCGGAGTCCCCCACTACACTGCCTTAAAGCGACCGCTCATCACTATCGTGTGAGTAACCTTGCGGCCGCGGCGACGAGTCTTGCCCAAAGACGCAGCGTGCGTGGAGGCGCTGCCCGAACGCGTGTGGATGCACCCTCCTACCTCGTAAAGCGCCTACAGCTACTATCACCGTGGGCCGCTGCGGCGGGCGGGAAGCCGACACAGCGCGGCGTTACGAGCAGCGGCTGTGCGGTGGTGGTGTAATGGTGAGCATAGTTGCCTTCCCAGCCGTTGATCCGGGTTCGATTCCCGGCCACCGCAACGGGCGCAAATTTTTACGTCTGAGTATGTGAGCCACGTGCTGTTACATTAACGTTTTCTTTCCGTCGTTGCTCCACTCCAGGCCATCCTGTAGTATGTCCCGACTTGTCCCGACTTTGCTCGGCTGACGCGAAAGCTGACGCTTGGAATTCGCCCTTATCAAGAGGACAGGCGATATAAACGGCTGTGAGAGGTGAGGTGTAGCGAAGTACAGGCAAACTGCGAAGTTTTGTGCTCCTTCTTCTTAACAACAAAAAATAAAAAAAAAAGAGACGCAGTCGGTAGGACTCGAACCTACGCTCCCAGAGGGAATCTGATTTCTAGTCAGACGCCTTAACCACTCGGCCACGACTGCTCGCAGCCAAAAGTCCCCTCGAATCGTGAAAAATCAAACCGTTCTGCGCAGAATGTTGACAGGAAACGAACTCCGTGCACTGATTACGGCAGGGCTACCAGCGCTACGAGACGAGCCATTACGGAAGCGTTAAAATCTTCGCCCGGACAGGGACTCGAACCCTGGACCCTTAGGTTAAAAGCCTAATGCTCTACCGACTGAGCTATCCGGGCTCACGCTTGCTGTGGATGGAGCAGCTGCAGGCAATGTGAATAACTGGAACGCGTGTGTAGGCGTACTACGGTAATTGCTGGCTTCTGGCGCAACTGGCGACTTCACCGACTTGCCACTGACGCTGGTAGCAGCCCAACAGCGGACCAGTGCCTCTTCTCCCTTTACCCCGGTGCTGACAGTAATTGCATCTCGTGCCTGTTTTCCCCGATTACGCTCGGTTGAAGCTCCGGAAGGAGGGCGACAAACGAGGGTTGGAGGGCCAAAACATGGAGGGTCGTGTGCGCAAAAACTTCCCTTCCGGTACCGGGAATCGAACCCGGGCCTCCTGGGTGAAAGCCAGGTATCCTAGCCACTAGACCACACCGGATTTGCTCGATAAACGTCAGATTTACTCCCTCTCCTCTCGCTTTTCGTGCTGAATCCGGACTTAGTGGTGTTCTCTGTTTGCGAGCATATTTGCGCTTGCAGACTGGCATGGCGCACAGCTCGAAACTGACAATTCATTGCAGTTTGCATCATATTTTACTCACAACAGGGGAGGAGAAAGGTCAAAGCTGTACCTTGCCATAGCTGGATGTAAACATTTTAACGCTGAGGCGTGGGCTCCTTGTGGATAACAAACGACAATTCAGTTCGTTCCCTAGCAACAGCAACGCCGTTAATTCAGCCATGATGTACAGCAAATTAAATGCCCCGGGTGAGGATCGAACTCACGACCTTAAGATTATGAGACTTACGCGCTACCCACTGCGCTACCGAGGCACGTTTGCAAGCAACGTCCCAGGAAACTTGGTAAGTCTCGCATATTAGAGATAGACAGTTTGCGCTTTCTCAAGAATCTGTTGTGTTGCTACACGTGCTTTCCCGAATTGCTAGATTAAACTGCTGCCGCGGCTTTTTCAACGGAAAGCAGCACTGCCTGAGGTTACAGTACATCGCCCTTGCGGCACCTGAACACAGCGGCCTGTAGGGCCAGGCTGACGCTAGAGTTCAGAAATAGCACGCGTCCGTCCAAGTACGGTCTCTTGCGTGCTGCGTGTTTGGTTCTTCTCACAGCGAATCCTGCTATACATTCCTGAGGCTGACGCAGCTCAAACGAGCAATCGGCGCGGCAGCATTATAGCGAGAACAGCAAAACGATGCATCGGCCGGGAATCGAACCCGGGCCGCCCGAGTGGTAGGCGAACAACCTACCACTTTTTTAGTTGTTGTTCTCATTTTTTTAGTTGCATTTGTTGGGGGCGGTCGGCCGTGCTTCCCGAGCATATTCCAGAGTAGCTGTCTGCAGGGAAAGTGGGATTGCCACCCAACGACGCCGGATACAGCCGAAAAAAGTGCTACACACGCGGAGTCCCCCACTACACTGCCTTAAAGCGACCGCTCATCACTATCGTGTGAGTAACCTTGCGGCCGCGGCGACGAGTCTTGCCCAAAGACGCAGCGTGCGTGGAGGCGCTGCCCGAACGCGTGTGGATGCACCCTCCTACCTCGTAAAGCGCCTACAGCTACTATCACCGTGGGCCGCTGCCGGCGGGCGGGAAGCCGACACAGCGCGGCGTTACGAGCAGCGGCTGTGCGGTGGTGGTGTAATGGTGAGCATAGTTGCCTTCCCAGCCGTTGATCCGGGTTCGATTCCCGGCCACCGCAACGGGCGCAAATTTTTACGTCTGAGTATGTGAGCCACGTGCTGTTACATTAACGTTTTCTTTCCGTCGTTGCTCCACTCCAGGCCATCCTGTAGTATGTCCCGACTTGTCCCGACTTTGCTCGGCTGACGCGAAAGCTGACGCTTGGAATTCGCCCTTATCAAGAGGACAGGCGATATAAACGGCTGTGAGAGGTGAGGTGTAGCGAAGTACAGGCAAACTGCGAAGTTTTGTGCTCCTTCTTCTTAAACAAAAAAATAAAAAAAAAAGAGACGCAGTCGGTAGGACTCGAACCTACGCTCCCAGAGGGAATCTGATTTCTAGTCAGACGCCTTAACCACTCGGCCACGACTGCTCGCAGCCAAAAGTCCCCTCGAATCGTGAAAAATCAAACCGTTCTGCGCAGAATGTTGACAGGAAACGAACTCCGTGCACTGATTACGGCAGGGCTACCAGCGCTACGAGACGAGCCATTACGGAAGCGTTAAAATCTTCGCCCGGACAGGGACTCGAACCCTGGACCCTTAGGTTAAAAGCCTAATGCTCTACCGACTGAGCTATCCGGGCTCACGCTTGCTGTGGATGGAGCAGCTGCAGGCAATGTGAATAACTGGAACGCGTGTGTAGGCGTACTACGGTAATTGCTGGCTTCTGGCGCAACTGGCGACTTCACCGACTTGCCACTGACGCTGGTAGCAGCCCAACAGCGGACCAGTGCCTCTTCTCCCTTTACCCCGGTGCTGACAGTAATTGCATCTCGTGCCTGTTTTCCCCGATTACGCTCGGTTGAAGCTCCGGAAGGAGGGCGACAAACGAGGGTTGGAGGGCCAAAACATGGAGGGTCGTGTGCGCAAAAACTTCCCTTCCGGTACCGGGAATCGAACCCGGGCCTCCTGGGTGAAAGCCAGGTATCCTAGCCACTAGACCACACCGGATTTGCTCGATAAACGTCAGATTTACTCCCTCTCCTCTCGCTTTTCGTGCTGAATCCGGACTTAGTGGTGTTCTCTGTTTGCGAGCATATTTGCGCTTGCAGACTGGCATGGCGCACAGCTCGAAACTGACAATTCATTGCAGTTTGCATCATATTTTACTCACAACAGGGGAGGAGAAAGGTCAAAGCTGTACCTTGCCATAGCTGGATGTAAACATTTTAACGCTGAGGCGTGGGCTCCTTGTGGATAACAAACGACAATTCAGTTCGTTCCCTAGCAACAGCAACGCCGTTAATTCAGCCATGATGTACAGCAAATTAAATGCCCCGGGTGAGGATCGAACTCACGACCTTAAGATTATGAGACTTACGCGCTACCCACTGCGCTACCGAGGCACGTTTGCAAGCAACGTCCCAGGAAACTTGGTAAGTCTCGCATATTAGAGATAGACAGTTTGCGCTTTCTCAAGAATCTGTTGTGTTGCTACACGTGCTTTCCCGAATTGCTAGATTAAACTGCTGCCGCGGCTTTTTCAACGGAAAGCAGCACTGCCTGAGGTTACAGTACATCGCCCTTGCGGCACCTGAACACAGCGGCCTGTAGGGCCAGGCTGACGCTAGAGTTCAGAAATAGCACGCGTCCGTCCAAGTACGGTCTCTTGCGTGCTGCGTGTTTGGTTCTTCTCACAGCGAAT
>NW_026047948.1:0-5000 GCF_023864345.2 Schistocerca serialis cubense
CACATATATGTCTCGGAAGAGTAACGACAGTCCGAGTCTCCTGCGTGGGAAGAGTCTTTCTAGGCCCTGACCCACGGGAAGGGTGTAGCTTCCCCCATCCCGGACATTTGACGTCGTCACACTACCGGTATTGACTAATAGACTGATTGCTGATAATCATTAGCCATACACTGGGGGAAACGCCGACAGGGGCGGCAACATAGTGGAGCCGCAGTGTCACTAATGTACAGAGATAGAACAGTTTCGACTGGAACTAGAGTCTAATAACCGTATACACGGCACTGATTAGTAATAGATGCAGAGCCATCAGAATACAGATAATATATACAACCGTCCCTATACATGCTGAAAGACTCTGCACACAATGAGAACCACACGTCAGCCAGACACTCTTATCACACACTACTCTCTTATCACACACAATATCTAACCACCAGCATGGAAGAACATCCAGTGCATCCTCTCCGCCACATGACACAATCCACACTATCATTACCAGACCGGGAGGTCCACCCAGAAAACACAATATCCCACCCTTCCGACATCCGCACATTGCTCAGCTAAGCCACGAACACCCACACATGTCCTACACAGTGGTGCACCCAACATCACAATACTGCCTCCTGTCACAGCACACAAACAATGGCAGGAATGAAAGACACAGATCTGCCACAACCATGGAATCGGAGCGCCGCCTGTCATGAGCCAAAAGTGCATCCTGACGTGACAAATCGGATAATACCGCAGGCATCCAATTACGATAATCACTATCAACGAACCTGCCGCCCCCCCCCCCAATACACCTTTCCCTACAACAATGTGTATCTGAACCTACGCTATATCGTACCTTAACCTAACCTATATCGTACCTTAACCTAACCTATATCGTACCTTAACCTAACCTATATCGTACCTTAACCTAACCTATATCGTACCTTAACCTAACCTATATCGTACCTTAACCTAACCTATATCGTACCTTAACCTAACCTATATCGTACCTTAACCTAACCTATATCGTACCTTAACCTAACCTATATCGTACCTTAACCTAACCTATATCGTACCTTAACCTAACCTATATCGTGCCTTAACCTAACCTATATCGTGCCTTAACCTAACCTATATCGTGCCTTAACCTAACCTATATCGTGCCTTAACCTAACCTATATCGTGCCTTAACCTAACCTATATCGTGCCTTAACCTAACCTATATCGTGCCTTAACCTAACCTATATCGTGCCTTAACCTAACCTAATTTGTGCCTTAACCTAACCTAATTTGTGCCTTAACCTAACCTAATTTGTGCCTTAACCTAACCTAATTTGTGCCTTAACCTAACCTAATTTGTGCCTTAACCTAACCTAATTTGTGCCTTAACCTAACCTAATTTGTGCCTTAACCTAACCTAATTTGTGCCGTAACCTAACCTAATTTGTGCCGTAACGTAACCCATGTTGTGCCGTAACGTAACCCATGTTGTGCCGTAACGTAACCCATGTTGTGCCGTAACGTAACCCATGTTGTGCCGTAACGTAACCCATGTTGTGCCGTAACGTAACCCATGTTGTGCCGTAACGTAACCCATGTTGTGCCGTAACGTAACCCATGTTGTGCCGTAACCTAACCCATGTTGTGCCTTAACCTAACCCATGTTGTGCCTTAACCTAACCCATGTTGTGCCTTAACCTAACCCATGTTGTGCCTTAACCTAACCCATGTTGTGCCTTAACCTAACCCACGTTGTGCCTTAACCTAACCTACGTTGTGCCTTAACCTAACCCATGTTGTGCCTTAACCTAACCCATGTTGTGCCTTAACCTAACCCATGTTGTGCCTTAACCTAACCCATGTTGTGCCTTAACCTAACCCATGTTGTGCCTTAACCTAACCCATGTTGTGCCTTAACCTAACCCATGTTGTGCCTTAACCTAACCCATGGTGTGCCTTAACCTAACCCATGTTGTGCCTTAACCTAACCCATGTTGTGCCTTAACCTAACCCACGTTGTGCCTTAACCTAACCCACGTTGTGCCTTAACCTAACCCACGTTGTGCCTTAACCTAACCCACGTTGTGCCTTAACCTAACCTACGTTGTGCCTTAACCTAACCCATGTTGTGCCTTAACCTAACCCATGTTGTGCCTTAACCTAACCCATGTTGTGCCTTAACCTAACCCATGTTGTGCCTTAACCTAACCCATGTTGTGCCTTAACCTAACCCATGGTGTGCCTTAACCTAACCCATGGTGTGCCTTAACCTAACCCATGGTGTGCCTTAACCTAACCCATGTTGTGCCTTAACCTAACCCATGTTGTGCCTTAACCTAACCCATGTTGTGCCTTAACCTAACCCATGTTGTGCCTTAACCTAACCCATGTTGTGCCTTAACCTAACCCATGTTGTGCCTTAACCTAACCCATGTTGTGCCTTAACCTAACCCATGTTGTGCCTTAACCTAACCCATGTTGTGCCTTAACCTAACCCATGTTGTGCCTTAACCTAACCCATGTTGTGCCTTAACCTAACCCATGTTGTGCCTTAACCTAACCCATGTTGTGCCTTAACCTAACCCATGTTGTGCCTTAACCTAACCCATGTTGTGCCTTAACCTAACCCATGTTGTGCCTTAACCTAACCCATGTTGTGCCTTAACCTAACCCATGTTGTGCCTTAACCTAACCCATGTTGTGCCTTAACCTAACCCATGTTGTGCCTTAACCTAACCCATGTTGTGCCTTAACCTAACCCATGTTGTGCCTTAACCTAACCCATGTTGTGCCTTAACCTAACCCATGTTGTGCCTTAACCTAACCCATGTTGTGCCTTAACCTAACCCATGTTGTGCCTTAACCTAACCCATGTTGTGCCTTAACCTAACCCATGTTGTGCCTTAACCTAACCCATGTTGTGCCTTAACCTAACCCATGTTGTGCCTTAACCTAACCCATGTTGTGCCTTAACCTAACCCATGTTGTGCCTTAACCTAACCCATGTTGTGCCTTAACCTAACCCATGTTGTGCCTTAACCTAACCCATGTTGTGCCTTAACCTAACCCATGTTGTGCCTTAACCTAACCCATGTTGTGCCTTAACCTAACCCATGTTGTGCCTTAACCTAACCCATGTTGTGCCTTAACCTAACCCATGTTGTGCCTTAACGTAACCCATGTTGTGCCTTAACGTAACCCATGTTGTGCCTTAACCTAACCTATAATGTGCCTTAACCTAACCTAAAGTGCGCCGTAACCTAAACTATATTGCGCCTTAACCTGACGCACGTTGTCGCTGAACCTGCTCTGTAATTGTTATGCAACCCGTTAAAGTAGTGTAGTGTTGCCTAACCGCAACCCTCGCAATATAGTTCGCTACTCGCACTGCCCGGTCCCCTGTGTATCGCGTCATGTTAAACACCTTGCAGGTGTTGCTGACTTTCCACATGCTCCTGCTATACACTGTAGTGTGGATAGCAGCAGGACGTACATGCCCCCCCCCCTTCCCCCCTGCCTTCGCAAGCTGGTCGGTGAGAAGTTTGCATGTTCAATGCCCTTCGCATGCCGACGTACTCAGCCTACGTTGTGGTACGGCCTGTCACCTGTCCGCCGATGTACGCAAAACCCACAAACTGTACTGCACATTGCTCCGTATGTACTGAATGATACATCGTGGCCCATGTGACCGTATGACGACAGCGCCTAGCAACGGCGGACCATACAGTCCAAATATTGTGCACGCAGCTACGTGTCGTCTCCCTATAAGAGCTGGATTGCAGTGTGGTACGCCATACAGACGTGTGGGAGGAACGGACGCCCTGGATGGCGATCAGCATGAGCAGTCTGTTGATGTAGTGGAGCGTGTATTCGGACGTAGTCGTCTCTTCTCACACACCGTGATAGCATGTTGCACCGCGTTCCACATCTGCGACATGCTGCAGAGGCGGGCTGACAGTCGTTCGCGCAATGGACACCGCATACGTACGGGGTCTACCTTCCACGTGTTCTCTAGGCGTGCACATGTTGTTGCGTCTATGTGGGCAGACGTAGTGTGTTGTGACACCTGACACAGGCATGCAATACTCGTTGCAAATGGCGATGGACGTGTACGTTTGCTGGTGACGTTACGCAAATGAACAACCGGTAACCCGTTGTGGTGCGGTTGTTCTCGCTAGAGGTGAATCAGTGTTGGCGACGATCGGTCGAGCTATTAACCGGTTGTTTCAGGGATACCCACCATGCCCACGAACGTGAAAGGGGACCCACCATGCCCACGAACGTGAAAGGGGATCTGGGTGTGAGGCGATACGCGGCGGTGGCTGGGTGGGACCGTCCCCGGCCGGTGAGGGGGGGCCGCCCGGCGTGCTGGCAGCGCGGTGCGTGGGCGCACGCGCTACAGCCGGCTGGTGGGGGCGGCCGGTGGCAGGCGCGCCGGCCGACGGACGCGGCAGGCGGCGCAGCTGCGCGCCGGCGCCCCCTGCTCGCGGCGCCTTGCGGCCAAAGTAGGTCCTCGCGGGCCCGGTGCGAAGCGCGGTGGCCATCTGCAGTGTGCTGGTCCGATTGAGGACTTTGTGCGCTGAGGATGCGCCGCCGCCCGGCGCTCGGCGCCGCGACGCCGTCTGCTGCTCGGTCGCCCCAGCGGTTCTCGCAGGTGGTTTGTATCGCAGCTGTGCGGACGTGTTGGCGCGTGCGCTGTGCTGGGAGAGTTCGCTTCGGCACCCAAGTAGGGCTTTTGTCCTTCTGTGGCGCTGGCGTTGGAGCTGCCGGTCACCGTAGGTGGCGCGTGTTGTCTCCCGCCGGCAATGCCACGACAGCACGCTCCCGGGCCTCTGTCGGCAGCGGCAAGCTCAGTTGGGAGCACGGGTGGTCGCACCTAAAGCGTCTACTCGCCTAACTCCGGGCGATTGCGCCTCTCTCGAACCCGACCAAGTACTTAGGACGGCGCTGCGCGCCGCCGGGACCTGAGAGGGTTTCGAGGTGTGTTGTGCAGGGGAGCTCAGCCTCCT
>NW_026047948.1:15000-17500 GCF_023864345.2 Schistocerca serialis cubense
ACGTTGTGCCTTAACCTAACCCATGTTGTGCCTTAACCTAACCCATGTTGTGCCTTAACCTAACCCATGTTGTGCCTTAACCTAACCCATGTTGTGCCTTAACCTAACCCATGTTGTGCCTTAACCTAACCCATGTTGTGCCTTAACCTAACCCATGGTGTGCCTTAACCTAACCCATGTTGTGCCTTAACCTAACCCATGTTGTGCCTTAACCTAACCCACGTTGTGCCTTAACCTAACCCACGTTGTGCCTTAACCTAACCCACGTTGTGCCTTAACCTAACCCACGTTGTGCCTTAACCTAACCTACGTTGTGCCTTAACCTAACCCATGTTGTGCCTTAACCTAACCCATGTTGTGCCTTAACCTAACCCATGTTGTGCCTTAACCTAACCCATGTTGTGCCTTAACCTAACCCATGGTGTGCCTTAACCTAACCCATGGTGTGCCTTAACCTAACCCATGGTGTGCCTTAACCTAACCCATGTTGTGCCTTAACCTAACCCATGTTGTGCCTTAACCTAACCCATGTTGTGCCTTAACCTAACCCATGTTGTGCCTTAACCTAACCCATGTTGTGCCTTAACCTAACCCATGTTGTGCCTTAACCTAACCCATGTTGTGCCTTAACCTAACCCATGTTGTGCCTTAACCTAACCCATGTTGTGCCTTAACCTAACCCATGTTGTGCCTTAACCTAACCCATGTTGTGCCTTAACCTAACCCATGTTGTGCCTTAACCTAACCCATGTTGTGCCTTAACCTAACCCATGTTGTGCCTTAACCTAACCCATGTTGTGCCTTAACCTAACCCATGTTGTGCCTTAACCTAACCCATGTTGTGCCTTAACCTAACCCATGTTGTGCCTTAACCTAACCCATGTTGTGCCTTAACCTAACCCATGTTGTGCCTTAACCTAACCCATGTTGTGCCTTAACCTAACCCATGTTGTGCCTTAACCTAACCCATGTTGTGCCTTAACCTAACCCATGTTGTGCCTTAACCTAACCCATGTTGTGCCTTAACCTAACCCATGTTGTGCCTTAACCTAACCCATGTTGTGCCTTAACCTAACCCATGTTGTGCCTTAACCTAACCCATGTTGTGCCTTAACCTAACCCATGTTGTGCCTTAACCTAACCCATGTTGTGCCTTAACCTAACCCATGTTGTGCCTTAACCTAACCCATGTTGTGCCTTAACCTAACCCATGTTGTGCCTTAACCTAACCCATGTTGTGCCTTAACCTAACCCATGTTGTGCCTTAACGTAACCCATGTTGTGCCTTAACGTAACCCATGTTGTGCCTTAACCTAACCTATAATGTGCCTTAACCTAACCTAAAGTGCGCCGTAACCTAAACTATATTGCGCCTTAACCTGACGCACGTTGTCGCTGAACCTGCTCTGTAATTGTTATGCAACCCGTTAAAGTAGTGTAGTGTTGCCTAACCGCAACCCTCGCAATATAGTTCGCTACTCGCACTGCCCGGTCCCCTGTGTATCGCGTCATGTTAAACACCTTGCAGGTGTTGCTGACTTTCCACATGCTCCTGCTATACACTGTAGTGTGGATAGCAGCAGGACGTACATGCCCCCCCCCCTTCCCCCCTGCCTTCGCAAGCTGGTCGGTGAGAAGTTTGCATGTTCAATGCCCTTCGCATGCCGACGTACTCAGCCTACGTTGTGGTACGGCCTGTCACCTGTCCGCCGATGTACGCAAAACCCACAAACTGTACTGCACATTGCTCCGTATGTACTGAATGATACATCGTGGCCCATGTGACCGTATGACGACAGCGCCTAGCAACGGCGGACCATACAGTCCAAATATTGTGCACGCAGCTACGTGTCGTCTCCCTATAAGAGCTGGATTGCAGTGTGGTACGCCATACAGACGTGTGGGAGGAACGGACGCCCTGGATGGCGATCAGCATGAGCAGTCTGTTGATGTAGTGGAGCGTGTATTCGGACGTAGTCGTCTCTTCTCACACACCGTGATAGCATGTTGCACCGCGTTCCACATCTGCGACATGCTGCAGAGGCGGGCTGACAGTCGTTCGCGCAATGGACACCGCATACGTACGGGGTCTACCTTCCACGTGTTCTCTAGGCGTGCACATGTTGTTGCGTCTATGTGGGCAGACGTAGTGTGTTGTGACACCTGACACAGGCATGCAATACTCGTTGCAAATGGCGATGGACGTGTACGTTTGCTGGTGACGTTACGCAAATGAACAACCGGTAACCCGTTGTGGTGCGGTTGTTCTCGCTAGAGGTGAATCAGTGTTGGCGACGATCGGTCGAGCTATTAACCGGTTGTTTCAGGGATACCCACCATGCCCACGAACGTGAAAGGGGACCCACCATGCCCACGAACGTGAAAGGGGATCTGGGTGTGAGGCGATACGCGGCGGTGGCTGGGTGGGACCGTCCCCGGCCGGTGAGGGGGGGCCGCCCGGCGTGCTGGCAGCGCGGTGCGTGGGCGCACGCGCTACAGC
>NW_026047948.1:27500-33525 GCF_023864345.2 Schistocerca serialis cubense
AAGACTTCATTTCACAACACGGGCTGATAATAATGAATGAGAGGTCAGAGCTAACTACATTCTCTGGCCCAAATGGGGAGAGCAATATTGACATCACACTCTGCACACCTCCAGCTGCCAAAGCGGTGTGCAAGTGGATGGTTCATGAAGAGTGGACGTCAAGTGACCACAGGGCCATAACATACGAATTCGTTGCACCTCAAAGAGCGAGAGCTACTGTGGAACTTGTCACCTACAACACAAGCTTCGCAAAGTGGCCCACCTTTGACCAGCATCTCATCAGGTCCACAGCCCACTGGCCACAAAGCCAAAATGTAGGAGTTAATGAAATGATCACAAGGCTACAGGCAGCAATCCACGAGAGCTGTAGCCGATCAATGAGAAAGAGGACACAGGTGCAAAATCCAGTACCATGGTGGAATGCAACACTTACTAACCTGCGACGTGACACCATTTCAGCACGACGAAGTCTGCAACGAGCACGTAAAAATAATAATGAACCAGACATAGAAGTAGCAAAACAAACCTACAGTAGAGTGAAAAATAACTACAATAAGGAAATTGCTAAGGCCAAAGAGGAGACCTGGAAGAAATGGGTCAGTGACTGCGATCAGAATGATCCTTGGGCCATAGTGAGAAGGATAATTCGGCCAAAACATGGAACAGAAAACGTGCTAAGTAACATAAAAACAAAGAACCAGACTCCTACTATGACTTGGGAGGAGACTGTACGGTCATTACTACAGAGCCTGCTTCCTGATGACAACCCAGAACAGGACACAGATGGCCAACATGCTGTGAAAACAGACAACAACAGCTATGACAACGTGGACCTTGACCCAGAATTCACACTAGAAGAAATAGGGGCAGCAATAAAGGCTTGCAAACCAGGGAAGGCTACAGGTCCTGATGGTATTGATGATGCTATTATAAAAAGAGTTTGGCGCACCAGTCCCCATCTTCTCTCAGATTTATACAATAAATGTCTGCAGGAAAGAAGAGTCCCAGATACGTGGAAGGAGGGAAATGTCTGCATATTGCTGAAATCACTAGACAAACCTAGGGATGAGCCTAAATCCTACCGTCCAATATGCCTTCTGTCTATCTTAGGGAAAATTCTGGAAAGGTTAGTAGTCAGTCGTCTAGAAAAACGCTATGACGATTCAAATATCAAGGCCCACAACCAGTTTGGGTTTCGAAAAGGCGCATCGACAGAAATGGCTATTAGGCAAGTGTTGGGTAGTGTGGATTGTGAGGAGAAGTATGTGGTAGTAATATTTGTAGATATAGCAGGGGCCTTTGATAACTTATGGTGGCCTAGTGTTATGAGGCGTCTGAGAGCAATCCAGTGCCCGCGTAATTTGTATGACTTAATGGCAGATTACTTTAAAAACCGGAAGGTTATGGTCCAAAATAGGGCAGGCAGTGTAGAAAAATTGATCACAAAGGGTTGCCCACAAGGCTCTATTTGCGGTCCTTTCCTGTGGAACCTCGTCTTTGATGAGATTGTGATTGAAAAAGAAGACGAGCAATGGACAAAAGTGGCATATGCGGATGACCTGGCAATCATCATTAAGGGTCAGAGCAGGAAACAGATAGAGGACAGAGCAAAAATCGCGCTGGGTGAGGTAAGCAGATGGACCACCGAAAACAAGCTAGGGATATCCAAACAAAAGACGGTTGCCATGACCATCAAGGGTAGATTTGACAGTCACAGACCACCAACAATTCCTTTCGAGGGAGGAAATATCAAGTTCGTTGCAGAGTTTACATATCTCGGTGTAACTCTGGATGAAAGACTCTGGTTCACACCTCACATGAGGAACATCCAGAATAGATTAAGTGCTGTCTCAGGTTCCCTCTTGAGGGTAACTAGAACGGAGTGGGGTCTGCAGAAAAAGTCTCTAAGGGTAATCTATCAGGGCTTGTGCCTCTCTGTTTGCAGATATGGTGCAGCTGCATGGGCAGACCGGACGAAGCACCGATATGTCCAACGTATAATTGAGTCAATTCAGAGGCCATTTCTGTTACAGATGACCAGAGCTTGTAGGACTGTATCGACGGAGGCCTTGCAAGTACTAACAGGATGTATGCCGCTCGACCTGGAGATAGTGAAAGCAGCCTTGCTGTACTATACTCGACATGGTGTTGCTGGCTCGGTCGCAGGGTTCCAGGCTCCAAGACCCACTGCTGGGCAAAGCTCTAGACGTGATACCAGCAGACAAATAGATATCATGTTGCAGGAGGAGTGGCAGCATAGATGGAACCAGACAGCGAAGGGTAGGGAAACCTACGGCTGGATACCAGATGTGGGAATGTGGCAGGAAAGTTGGCGGAGGGCGACGATTCCACCATACTCCCTAACGTGCCTACTGACTGACCACGGTCTGAAAAAGAAAATCTGCGACCTGGGCATTGAAGATGACGCCAGATGTACATGTGGTGTGGAAGAGGATTCCAATCACATCCTCTACACCTGTAAGCAGTACGCTGAGCCCAGAAGTCAGCTTATACAAACAGTAGGACACACATCCTACCACAGAAAGGAAACTCTGCTCCAAACAGTAGATAGATTCTCAGCTATAAAGGCATTTGCTGAGGAAGCATTTGAGATCAGGGAAGTAGCGAGAATCATCAGTGAAGCAATCTAAAGAAATATACAGTAAATAGTAGGAAACGATTGCGACCCAGTACAAGAACCAGTACCAACTGGAAAACAACATTTTCTTTGACCCATGATTCCGAAACAGCCCTGATATCTCGCGCACTTGGAGGAGACATGGCTGAGTGTGGAGGGGTGACGAGCTGACTCTCAGAACCACCGATGATGCCTCTACATGGCTCCTGGGACACCAGTGGCGAGAAGGGAATGTCGGAGGGCAGAAATACAAGTACATGGACAAGAATTGGCCGAGATCCTGGGAAACTGGTGATCGACAGCATGTGGGCCTCGCCAGCCTGGGGGCTACAGGTTGTTCCCCTGAGCACCTCCGTAATTACGATAATGCTGTATGTGGATGCTATACTGCTGATGAAAAGGGTCGCCATCAGCAGTGGCGGCGCCGCCTCCACGTGGTTCCCCGTGGGCACCCAAAAGGGTGGCTAAAGGCGCTCTTCAGATGGAAGGTCCATTCCCCCACCAAGGGGGTAGTTTTTCCGAGCTGGTTTCCTTCGTTGTGGCGAAGTTGGGTAGTGGATGCATGGGTTGGATTTGAAGGGAGTATGAGCGGAAGCTCGGGGATCCCTGATGATAATCCACCTCTGGCCAGGGGAAACCCAAACCAGAGCAGCCATGTACAGTACTGTCCCTATTCATGAGCTGCGAGCTGTACCACGTACAAGCTACAGACGCGATCGCATTGCTCACTGTACGGATTCTCATGCTGAGCCATCAGCTAGGAAGCGCCCCATCCATGTCGGCACCCGTGGGCGTTGCACTCGCAGTCGCAAAAAACGCTGGGCAAATATATATCTCGGAAGAGTAACGACAGTCCGAGCCTCCTGGCGTTGCACTCGCAGCCGCAAAAAAACGCTGGGCACATATATGTCTCGGAAGAGTAACGACAGTCCGAGTCTCCTGCGTGGGAAGAGTCTTTCTAGGCCCTGACCCACGGGAAGGGTGTAGCTTCCCCCATCCCGGACATTTGACGTCGTCACACTACCGGTATTGACTAATAGACTGATTGCTGATAATCATTAGCCATACACTGGGGGAAACGGCCGACAGGGGCGGCAACATAGTGGAGCCGCAGTGTCACTAATGTACAGAGATAGAACAGTTTCGACTGGAACTAGAGTAACCGTATACACGGCACTGATTAGTAATAGATGCAGAGCCATCAGAATACAGATAATATATACAACCGTCCCTATACATGCTGAAAGACTCTGCACACAATGAGAACCACACGTCAGCCAGACACTCTTATCACACACTACTCTCTTATCACACACAATATCTAACCACCAGCATGGAAGAACATCCAGTGCATCCTCTCCGCCACATGACACAATCCACACTATCATTACCAGACCGGGAGGTCCACCCAGAAAACACAATATCCCACCCTTCCGACATCCGCACATTGCTCAGCTAAGCCACGAACACCCACACATGTCCTACACAGTGGTGCACCCAACATCACAATACTGCCTCCTGTCACAGCACACAAACAATGGCAGGAATGAAAGACACAGATCTGCCACAACCATGGAATCGGAGCGCCGCCTGTCATGAGCCAAAAGTGCATCCTGACGTGACAAATCGGATAATACCGCAGGCATCCAATTACGATAATCACTATCAACGAACCTGCCGCCCCCCCCCCCCAATACACCTTTCCCTACAACAATGTGTATCTGAACCTACGCTATATCGTACCTTAACCTAACCTATATCGTACCTTAACCTAACCTATATCGTACCTTAACCTAACCTATATCGTACCTTAACCTAACCTATATCGTACCTTAACCTAACCTATATCGTACCTTAACCTAACCTATATCGTACCTTAACCTAACCTATATCGTACCTTAACCTAACCTATATCGTACCTTAACCTAACCTATATCGTGCCTTAACCTAACCTATATCGTGCCTTAACCTAACCTATATCGTGCCTTAACCTAACCTATATCGTGCCTTAACCTAACCTATATCGTGCCTTAACCTAACCTATATCGTGCCTTAACCTAACCTATATCGTGCCTTAACCTAACCTAATTTGTGCCTTAACCTAACCTAATTTGTGCCTTAACCTAACCTAATTTGTGCCTTAACCTAACCTAATTTGTGCCTTAACCTAACCTAATTTGTGCCTTAACCTAACCTAATTTGTGCCTTAACCTAACCTAATTTGTGCCGTAACCTAACCTAATTTGTGCCGTAACGTAACCCATGTTGTGCCGTAACGTAACCCATGTTGTGCCGTAACGTAACCATGTTGTGCCGTAACGTAACCCATGTTGTGCCGTAACGTAACCCATGTTGTGCCGTAACGTAACCCATGTTGTGCCGTAACGTAACCCATGTTGTGCCGTAACCTAACCCATGTTGTGCCTTAACCTAACCCATGTTGTGCCTTAACCTAACCCATGTTGTGCCTTAACCTAACCCATGTTGTGCCTTAACCTAACCCACGTTGTGCCTTAACCTAACCCATGTTGTGCCTTAACCTAACCCACGTTGTGCCTTAACCTAACCTACGTTGTGCCTTAACCTAACCCATGTTGTGCCTTAACCTAACCCATGTTGTGCCTTAACCTAACCCATGTTGTGCCTTAACCTAACCCATGTTGTGCCTTAACCTAACCCATGTTGTGCCTTAACCTAACCCATGTTGTGCCTTAACCTAACCCATGTTGTGCCTTAACCTAACCCATGGTGTGCCTTAACCTAACCCATGTTGTGCCTTAACCTAACCCATGTTGTGCCTTAACCTAACCCACGTTGTGCCTTAACCTAACCCACGTTGTGCCTTAACCTAACCCACTGTTGTGCCTTAACCTAACCCATGTTGTGCCTTAACCTAACCCATGTTGGCCTTAACCTAACCATGGTGTGCCTTAACCTAACCCATGGTGTGCCTTAACCTAACCCATGTTGTGCCTTAACCTAACCCATGTTGTGCCTTAACCTAACCCATGTTGTGCCTTAACCTAACCCATGTTGTGCCTTAACCTAACCCATGTTGTGCCTTAACCTAACCCATGTTGTGCCTTAACCTAACCCATGTTGTGCCTTAACCTAACCCATGTTGTGCCTTAACCTAACCCATGTTGTGCCTTAACCTAACCCATGTTGTGCCTTAACCTAACCCATGTTGTGCCTTAACCTAACCCATGTTGTGCCTTAACCTAACCATGTTGTGCCTTAACCTAACCCATGTTGTGCCTTAACCTAACCCATGTTGTGCCCTTAACCTAACCTCATGTTGTGCCTTAACCTAACCCATGTTGTGCCTTAACCTAACCCATGTTGTGCCTTAACCCTTAACCACCCATGTTGTGCCTTACCTAACCT
>NW_026047949.1:0-33272 GCF_023864345.2 Schistocerca serialis cubense
GTCGTACCAGAGTTAGACCGCTTGTGCCATCTCGCGGCTGCCGCTGCTACTACTGGTGCGCGTCCCCCGCGCTTATCGAACAGACAGTGTGCTCTGGCTCTGGGTTTGACGCCAGGTCGACGCAGACGTGTGGTACGCGCGTAGCGCGAGTGCTGCTGCGTTTGGGCAGTCCTTGCGGAACACGTTGCTGGCCGAGTGCTCAGACGCACTAGTTACGACTGCTACCACAGAATACTGCGTTTGCAATTGAAATAGACACCGGGACAGCGCGAACGCAAGTCCCGACTACCAAAAATTATGCGCCCGAGTTACTCACATTTGGAGTAATCGCGGGGGTCAGCTCGACCGAAGTGCAATGGAAGGGCCTCACCCCGGAGGAACCGCCTTCATGATCACGGTATCCCCTACGCCAGGTAAGTATGCATTCGTCGCGCCACAGGCGAGAATTTGTAGTGCCTCGCGCTATCGAGATGTAACGAGAGCTCCTGACGTTTCCGCAATCGGCGAACAGAATGGTGGCCGTCCATGTACCTGTCTCCTTACAAGAGAGCTATTGGCTGTCGAGTTAGATGGCAGACAGTCGCAACAACGCTCCTCTGCCGAGAAAAACGATGCATTTTGTGCGAGCAGCACCATACGGCTCGCGGCGCCGGCCGCTGCTGGGGTTAATTTACCGTTCCCTCCGGAAGATGGCGGGCCAAGTCCGGGTTGCCGCCTCCGGGCCCTCCTCTCCGTCTCCAACGAGCCCTCTTCCTCGGCTGTTGAAACCGCGAATGCGATCTGCGGAATGAGTGCTTTTTGCAGCCACAATGCAAGCCACACTTTACTTTCGCTCCTTCCAGGAGAGCCCTTAGTGCTAGCAAATACGGCAGCATTGTCACGCGCGGTCGACTGTCGCCGAGCAACTGAAGGACCACAGCTCAGACTGTCAGATGTTCTAAGAGAGCTGGATGCACTCGTGAGTGTTGTGCGCGAACGAACAAACAGGACGTCAGTGAACTCCAAGAACGAACATCAGCCAGCACGTTCGACATTCGACGCCGAGTAACAGAAGACACTTAAAAGGTAACACTTCTTTTTGCTTCTCCTTCCGAGTAGGACGTGGAAAGCTCGATCGAATATTTGTGCAAATTTTCATTCGGAATATGGACATATTTTCTTCGCGCATAAGAGAGAAAATAAAGTCTCATCCATGACAACATTTCAGCTGTGTCGGGTTGATTTCGAAGATGCAGATTAATTGTGCGGTATTTGGTAAACGATTGATACCTTGTAGCAATCTTGGCTTAGACGTGGATTAGGTAAAGATAAAACTAAATTGCTTTTTGTTTGTAAACACAACACGTCAGGTGTGTAACAAAGCGATGGGAAACAAGGAAGTCTCTTTTCTGTGAATGTAGTGATGCAACAACGAATTCACTGAGGGCTACCCGTTTCTGCAATTAGTAATTTATTGAAACTGCCGCTATTACGCGTCTGTCAATGTAGAACTGTGTGTGTTACAGAAGGCACTGTTCGGATATTTTGTCAGTGAGTAGGGAGAAATTGTGTTTTTAATTACACTTGTTACAGATGTTATTTCCATTCCATTCGAAACCTATCTGTTCTCACTCCAAGGGCGCCCATACGACAGACAGTTTGTACAGGGGGTGGGGGACGGCTGAATCTGGAGGTATGGTGTACTTTTAATATTTTGGAAGACGAATAGCGAGCTTGTAAAGAGGCCATAAACAGATTTGAAGTTCCGAACCTGGTAAAGACGTGTGTAATACAGACCTTTTGACTCGATTTCTTGCAAGAAAAACACCTGATAACATTGCGTTTTCTACTTTCCCTGGGGAGCCCCGAGTACAGGCGAAACACAACACCTGCGACGACAAGACATTCCTTACAGAAAGTAAACGCTCACTGTCGTGGCCTAATAAACAGCCTACAGCGGTTCTCGTCCCATCACCGAATTTGAGCAACGCTGGCCCTCGTTGTCAGTGTGGCCGCCTGGGAGCACAAGTGGCTGTTGCCTAGAATTTCTCTTCCCCGTTTTCGGTACAGTTGGCCACGTCATTTCACATCCCCGCAAGCTCCTCAAGTGCCGCAAGTCTGCAAGTCTCGGGACGCTACGCTAGACGCTTGCTGCCGGCCCCCTCATGTACCTGGCCACAGACGACAAAGCGTTCGGCTGGGCGACGCCTCGTGTACGCCGGCTCGCGCCACCGCGGTCGCCGCGCGTGCAGGGAATGCCGCGCCGTCCAATTGCGTTTGGCGCGCATTCCCCTGATGGACAGAGAAAGCCAAAAGTCGCCGTTCGGCCATTAATGTGGATGTCGTACCAGAGTTAGACCGCTTGTGCCATCTCGCGGCTGCCGCTGCTACTACTGGTGCGCGTCCCCCGCGCTTATCGAACAGACAGTGTGCTCTGGCTCTGGGTTTGACGCCAGGTCGACGCAGACGTGTGGTACGCGCGTAGCGCGAGTGCTGCTGCGTTTTGGCAGTCCCTTGCGGAACACGTTGCTGGCCGAGTGCTCAGACGCACTAGTTACCGACTGCTACCACAGAATACTGCGTTTGCAATTGAAATAGACACCGGGACAGCGCGAACGCAAGTCCCGACTACCAAAAATTATGCGCCCGAGTTACTCACATTTGGAGTAATCGCGGGGGTTCAGCTCGACCGAAGTGCAATGGAAGGGCCTCACCCCGGAGGAACCGCCTTCATGATCACGGTATCCCCTACGCCAGGTAAGTATGCATTCGTCGCGCCACAGGCGAGAATTTGTAGTGCCCTCGCGCTATCGAGATGTAACGAGAGCTCCTGACGTTTCCGCAATCGGCGAACAGAATGGTGGCCGTCCATGTACCTGTCTCCTTACAAGAGAGCTATTGGCTGTCGAGTTAGATGGCAGACAGTCGCAACAACGCTCCTCTGCCGAGAAAAACGATGCATTTTGTGCGAGCAGCACCATACGGGCTCGCGGCGCCGGCCGCTGCTGGGGTTAATTTACCGTTCCCCTCCGGAAGATGGCGGGCCAAGTCCGGGTTGCCGCCTCCGGGCCCTCCTCTCCGTCTCCAACGAGCCCTCTTCCTCGCTGTTGAAACCGCGAATGCGATCTGCGGAATGAGTGCTTTTTGCAGCCACAATGCAAGCCACACTTTACTTTCGCTCCTTCCAGGAGAGCCCTTAGTGCTAGCAAATACGGCAGCATTGTCACGCGCGGTCGACTGTCGCCGAGCAACTGAAGGACCACAGCTCAGACTGTCAGATGTTCTAAGAGAGCTGGATGCACTCGTGAGTGTTGTGCGCGACGAACAAACAGGACGTCAGTGAACTCCAAGAACGAACATCAGCCAGCACGTTCGACATTCGACGCCGAGTAACAGAAGACACTTAAAAGGTAACACTTCTTTTTGCTTCTCCTTCCGAGTAGGACGTGGAAAGCTCGATCGAATATTTGTTGCAAATTTTCATTCGGAATATGGACATATTTTCTTCGCGCATAAGAGAGAAAAATAAAGTCTCATCCATGACAACATTTCAGCTGTGTCGGGTTGATTTCGAAGATGCAGATTAATTGTGCGGTATTTGGTAAACGATTGATACCTTGTAGCAATCTTGGCTTAGACGTGGATTAGGTAAAGATAAAACTAAATTGCTTTTTGTTTGTAAACACAACACGTCAGGTGTGTAACAAAGCGATGGGAAACAAGGAAGTCTCTTTTCTGTGAATGTAGTGATGCAACAACGAATTCACTGAGGGCTACCCGTTTCTGCAATTAGTAATTTATTGAAACTGCCGCTATTACGCGTCTGTCAATGTAGAACTGTGTGTGTTACAGAAGGCACTGTTCGGATATTTTGTCAGTGAGTAGGGGAGAAATTGTGTTTTTAATTACACTTGTTACAGATGTTATTTCCATTCCATTCGAAACCTATCTGTTCTCACTCCAAGGGCGCCCATACGACAGACAGTTTGTACAGGGGGTGGGGGACGGCTGAATCTGGAGGTATGGTGTACTTTTAATATTTTGGAAGACGAATAGCGAGCTTGTAAAGAGGCCATAAACAGATTTGAAGTTCCGAACCTGGTAAAGACGTGTGTAATACAGACCTTTTGACTCGATTTCTTGCAAGAAAAACACCTGATAACATTGCGTTTTCTACTTTCCCTGGGAGCCCCGAGTACAGGCGAAACACAACACCTGCGACGACAAGACATTCCTTACAGAAAGTAAACGCTCACTGTCGTGGCCTAATAAACAGCCTACAGCGGTTCTCGTCCCATCACCGAATTTGAGCAACGCTGGCCCTCGTTGTCAGTGTGGCCGCCTGGGAGCACAAGTGGCTGTTGCCTAGAATTTCTCTTCCCCGTTTTCGGTACAGTTGGCCACGTCATTTCACATCCCCGCAAGCTCCTCAAGTGCCGCAAGTCTGCAAGTCTCGGGGACGCTACGCTAGACGCTTGCTGCCGGCCCCCTCATGTACCTGGCCACAGACGACAAAGCGTTCGGCTGGGCGACGCCTCGTGTACGCCGGCTCGCGCCACCGCGGTCGCCGCGCGTGCAGGGAATGCCGCGCCGTCCAATTGCGTTTGGCGCGCATTCCCCTGATGGACAGAGAAAGCCAAAAGTCGCCGTTCGGCCATTAATGTGGATGTCGTACCAGAGTTAGACCGCTTGTGCCATCTCGCGGCTGCCGCTGCTACTACTGGTGCGCGTCCCCCGCGCTTATCGAACAGACAGTGTGCTCTGGCTCTGGGTTTGACGCCAGGTCGACGCAGACGTGTGGTACGCGCGTAGCGCGAGTGCTGCTGCGTTTGGCAGTCCCTTGCGGAACACGTTGCTGGCCGAGTGCTCAGACGCACTAGTTACCGACTGCTACCACAGAATACTGCGTTTGCAATTGAAATAGACACCGGGACAGCGCGAACGCAAGTCCCGACTACCAAAAATTATGCGCCCGAGTTACTCACATTTGGAGTAATCGCGGGGGTCAGCTCGACCGAAGTGCAATGGAAGGGCCTCACCCCGGAGGAACCGCCTTCATGATCACGGTATCCCCTACGCCAGGTAAGTATGCATTCGTCGCGCCACAGGCGAGAATTTGTAGTGCCTCGCGCTATCGAGATGTAACGAGAGCTCCTGACGTTTCCGCAATCGGCGAACAGAATGGTGGCCGTCCATGTACCTGTCTCCTTACAAGAGAGCTATTGGCTGTCGAGTTAGATGGCAGACAGTCGCAACAACGCTCCTCTGCCGAGAAAAACGATGCATTTTGTGCGAGCAGCACCATACGGCTCGCGGCGCCGGCCGCTGCTGGGGTTAATTTACCGTTCCCTCCGGAAGATGGCGGGCCAAGTCCGGGTTGCCGCCTCCGGGCCCTCCTCTCCGTCTCCAACGAGCCCTCTTCCTCGGCTGTTGAAACCGCGAATGCGATCTGCGGAATGAGTGCTTTTTGCAGCCACAATGCAAGCCACACTTTACTTTCGCTCCTTCCAGGAGAGCCCTTAGTGCTAGCAAATACGGCAGCATTGTCACGCGCGGTCGACTGTCGCCGAGCAACTGAAGGACCACAGCTCAGACTGTCAGATGTTCTAAGAGAGCTGGATGCACTCGTGAGTGTTGTGCGCGACGAACAAACAGGACGTCAGTGAACTCCAAGAACGAACATCAGCCAGCACGTTCGACATTCGACGCCGAGTAACAGAAGACACTTAAAAGGTAACACTTCTTTTTGCTTCTCCTTCCGAGTAGGACGTGGAAAGCTCGATCGAATATTTGTGCAAATTTTCATTCGGAATATGGACATATTTTCTTCGCGCATAAGAGAGAAAAATAAAGTCTCATCCATGACAACATTTCAGCTGTGTCGGGTTGATTTCGAAGATGCAGATTAATTGTGCGGTATTTGGTAAACGATTGATACCTTGTAGCAATCTTGGCTTAGACGTGGATTAGGTAAAGATAAAACTAAATTGCTTTTTGTTTGTAAACACAACACGTCAGGTGTGTAACAAAGCGATGGGAAACAAGGAAGTCTCTTTTCTGTGAATGTAGTGATGCAACAACGAATTCACTGAGGGCTACCCGTTTCTGCAATTAGTAATTTATTGAAACTGCCGCTATTACGCGTCTGTCAATGTAGAACTGTGTGTGTTACAGAAGGCACTGTTCGGATATTTTGTCAGTGAGTAGGGAGAAATTGTGTTTTTAATTACACTTGTTACAGATGTTATTTCCATTCCATTCGAAACCTATCTGTTCTCACTCCAAGGGCGCCCATACGACAGACAGTTTGTACAGGGGGTGGGGGACGGCTGAATCTGGAGGTATGGTGTACTTTTAATATTTTGGAAGACGAATAGCGAGCTTGTAAAGAGGCCATAAACAGATTTGAAGTTCCGAACCTGGTAAAGACGTGTGTAATACAGACCTTTTGACTCGATTTCTTGCAAGAAAAACACCTGATAACATTGCGTTTTCTACTTTCCCTGGGAGCCCCGAGTACAGGCGAAACACAACACCTGCGACGACAAGACATTCCTTACAGAAAGTAAACGCTCACTGTCGTGGCCTAATAAACAGCCTACAGCGGTTCTCGTCCCATCACCGAATTTGAGCAACGCTGGCCCTCGTTGTCAGTGTGGCCGCCTGGGAGCACAAGTGGCTGTTGCCTAGAATTTCTCTTCCCCGTTTTCGGTACAGTTGGCCACGTCATTTCACATCCCCGCAAGCTCCTCAAGTGCCGCAAGTCTGCAAGTCTCGGGACGCTACGCTAGACGCTTGCTGCCGGCCCCCTCATGTACCTGGCCACAGACGACAAAGCGTTCGGCTGGGCGACGCCTCGTGTACGCCGGCTCGCGCCACCGCGGTCGCCGCGCGTGCAGGGAATGCCGCGCCGTCCAATTGCGTTTGGCGCGCATTCCCCTGATGGACAGAGAAAGCCAAAAGTCGCCGTTCGGCCATTAATGTGGATGTCGTACCAGAGTTAGACCGCTTGTGCCATCTCGCGGCTGCCGCTGCTACTACTGGTGCGCGTCCCCCGCGCTTATCGAACAGACAGTGTGCTCTGGCTCTGGGTTTGACGCCAGGTCGACGCAGACGTGTGGTACGCGCGTAGCGCGAGTGCTGCTGCGTTTGGCAGTCCCTTGCGGAACACGTTGCTGGCCGAGTGCTCAGACGCACTAGTTACCGACTGCTACCACAGAATACTGCGTTTGCAATTGAAATAGACACCGGGACAGCGCGAACGCAAGTCCCGACTACCAAAAATTATGCGCCCGAGTTACTCACATTTGGAGTAATCGCGGGGGTCAGCTCGACCGAAGTGCAATGGAAGGGCCTCACCCCGGAGGAACCGCCTTCATGATCACGGTATCCCCTACGCCAGGTAAGTATGCATTCGTCGCGCCACAGGCGAGAATTTGTAGTGCCTCGCGCTATCGAGATGTAACGAGAGCTCCTGACGTTTCCGCAATCGGCGAACAGAATGGTGGCCGTCCATGTACCTGTCTCCTTACAAGAGAGCTATTGGCTGTCGAGTTAGATGGCAGACAGTCGCAACAACGCTCCTCTGCCGAGAAAAACGATGCATTTTGTGCGAGCAGCACCATACGGCTCGCGGCGCCGGCCGCTGCTGGGGTTAATTTACCGTTCCCTCCGGAAGATGGCGGGCCAAGTCCGGGTTGCCGCCTCCGGGCCCTCCTCTCCGTCTCCAACGAGCCCTCTTCCTCGGCTGTTGAAACCGCGAATGCGATCTGCGGAATGAGTGCTTTTTGCAGCCACAATGCAAGCCACACTTTACTTTCGCTCCTTCCAGGAGAGCCCTTAGTGCTAGCAAATACGGCAGCATTGTCACGCGCGGTCGACTGTCGCCGAGCAACTGAAGGACCACAGCTCAGACTGTCAGATGTTCTAAGAGAGCTGGATGCACTCGTGAGTGTTGTGCGCGACGAACAAACAGGACGTCAGTGAACTCCAAGAACGAACATCAGCCAGCACGTTCGACATTCGACGCCGAGTAACAGAAGACACTTAAAAGGTAACACTTCTTTTTGCTTCTCCTTCCGAGTAGGACGTGGAAAGCTCGATCGAATATTTGTGCAAATTTTCATTCGGAATATGGACATATTTTCTTCGCGCATAAGAGAGAAAAATAAAGTCTCATCCATGACAACATTTCAGCTGTGTCGGGTTGATTTCGAAGATGCAGATTAATTGTGCGGTATTTGGTAAACGATTGATACCTTGTAGCAATCTTGGCTTAGACGTGGATTAGGTAAAGATAAAACTAAATTGCTTTTTGTTTGTAAACACAACACGTCAGGTGTGTAACAAAGCGATGGGAAACAAGGAAGTCTCTTTTCTGTGAATGTAGTGATGCAACAACGAATTCACTGAGGGCTACCCGTTTCTGCAATTAGTAATTTATTGAAACTGCCGCTATTACGCGTCTGTCAATGTAGAACTGTGTGTGTTACAGAAGGCACTGTTCGGATATTTTGTCAGTGAGTAGGGAGAAATTGTGTTTTTAATTACACTTGTTACAGATGTTATTTCCATTCCATTCGAAACCTATCTGTTCTCACTCCAAGGGCGCCCATACGACAGACAGTTTGTACAGGGGGTGGGGGACGGCTGAATCTGGAGGTATGTGTGTACTTTTAATATTTTGGAAGACGAATAGCGAGCTTGTAAAGAGGCCATAAACAGATTTGAAGTTCCGAACCTGGTAAAGACGTGTGTAATACAGACCTTTTGACTCGATTTCTTGCAAGAAAAACACCTGATAACATTGCGTTTTCTACTTTCCCTGGGAGCCCCGAGTACAGGCGAAACACAACACCTGCGACGACAAGACATTCCTTACAGAAAGTAAACGCTCACTGTCGTGGCCTAATAAACAGCCTACAGCGGTTCTCGTCCCATCACCGAATTTGAGCAACGCTGGCCCTCGTTGTCAGTGTGGCCGCCTGGGAGCACAAGTGGCTGTTGCCTAGAATTTCTCTTCCCCGTTTTCGGTACAGTTGGCCACGTCATTTCACATCCCCGCAAGCTCCTCAAGTGCCGCAAGTCTGCAAGTCTCGGGACGCTACGCTAGACGCTTGCTGCCGGCCCCCTCATGTACCTGGCCACAGACGACAAAGCGTTCGGCTGGGCGACGCCTCGTGTACGCCGGCTCGCGCCACCGCGGTCGCCGCGCGTGCAGGGAATGCCGCGCCGTCCAATTGCGTTTGGCGCGCATTCCCCTGATGGACAGAGAAAGCCAAAAGTCGCCGTTCGGCCATTAATGTGGATGTCGTACCAGAGTTAGACCGCTTGTGCCATCTCGCGGCTGCCGCTGCTACTACTGGTGCGCGTCCCCCGCGCTTATCGAACAGACAGTGTGCTCTGGCTCTGGGTTTGACGCCAGGTCGACGCAGACGTGTGGTACGCGCGTAGCGCGAGTGCTGCTGCGTTTGGCAGTCCCTTGCGGAACACGTTGCTGGCCGAGTGCTCAGACGCACTAGTTACCGACTGCTACCACAGAATACTGCGTTTGCAATTGAAATAGACACCGGGACAGCGCGAACGCAAGTCCCGACTACCAAAAATTATGCGCCCGAGTTACTCACATTTGGAGTAATCGCGGGGGTCAGCTCGACCGAAGTGCAATGGAAGGGCCTCACCCCGGAGGAACCGCCTTCATGATCACGGTATCCCCTACGCCAGGTAAGTATGCATTCGTCGCGCCACAGGCGAGAATTTGTAGTGCCTCGCGCTATCGAGATGTAACGAGAGCTCCTGACGTTTCCGCAATCGGCGAACAGAATGGTGGCCGTCCATGTACCTGTCTCCTTACAAGAGAGCTATTGGCTGTCGAGTTAGATGGCAGACAGTCGCAACAACGCTCCTCTGCCGAGAAAAACGATGCATTTTGTGCGAGCAGCACCATACGGCTCGCGGCGCCGGCCGCTGCTGGGGTTAATTTACCGTTCCCTCCGGAAGATGGCGGGCCAAGTCCGGGTTGCCGCCTCCGGGCCCTCCTCTCCGTCTCCAACGAGCCCTCTTCCTCGGCTGTTGAAACCGCGAATGCGATCTGCGGAATGAGTGCTTTTTGCAGCCACAATGCAAGCCACACTTTACTTTCGCTCCTTCCAGGAGAGCCCTTAGTGCTAGCAAATACGGCAGCATTGTCACGCGCGGTCGACTGTCGCCGAGCAACTGAAGGACCACAGCTCAGACTGTCAGATGTTCTAAGAGAGCTGGATGCACTCGTGAGTGTTGTGCGCGACGAACAAACAGGACGTCAGTGAACTCCAAGAACGAACATCAGCCAGCACGTTCGACATTCGACGCCGAGTAACAGAAGACACTTAAAAGGTAACACTTCTTTTTGCTTCTCCTTCCGAGTAGGACGTGGAAAGCTCGATCGAATATTTGTGCAAATTTTCATTCGGAATATGGACATATTTTCTTCGCGCATAAGAGAGAAAAATAAAGTCTCATCCATGACAACATTTCAGCTGTGTCGGGTTGATTTCGAAGATGCAGATTAATTGTGCGGTATTTGGTAAACGATTGATACCTTGTAGCAATCTTGGCTTAGACGTGGATTAGGTAAAGATAAAACTAAATTGCTTTTTGTTTGTAAACACAACACGTCAGGTGTGTAACAAAGCGATGGGAAACAAGGAAGTCTCTTTTCTGTGAATGTAGTGATGCAACAACGAATTCACTGAGGGCTACCCGTTTCTGCAATTAGTAATTTATTGAAACTGCCGCTATTACGCGTCTGTCAATGTAGAACTGTGTGTGTTACAGAAGGCACTGTTCGGATATTTTGTCAGTGAGTAGGGAGAAATTGTGTTTTTAATTACACTTGTTACAGATGTTATTTCCATTCCATTCGAAACCTATCTGTTCTCACTCCAAGGGCGCCCATACGACAGACAGTTTGTACAGGGGGTGGGGGACGGCTGAATCTGGAGGTATGGTGTACTTTTAATATTTTGGAAGACGAATAGCGAGCTTGTAAAGAGGCCATAAACAGATTTGAAGTTCCGAACCTGGTAAAGACGTGTGTAATACAGACCTTTTGACTCGATTTCTTGCAAGAAAAACACCTGATAACATTGCGTTTTCTACTTTCCCTGGGAGCCCCGAGTACAGGCGAAACACAACACCTGCGACGACAAGACATTCCTTACAGAAAGTAAACGCTCACTGTCGTGGCCTAATAAACAGCCTACAGCGGTTCTCGTCCCATCACCGAATTTGAGCAACGCTGGCCCTCGTTGTCAGTGTGGCCGCCTGGGAGCACAAGTGGCTGTTGCCTAGAATTTCTCTTCCCCGTTTTCGGTACAGTTGGCCACGTCATTTCACATCCCCGCAAGCTCCTCAAGTGCCGCAAGTCTGCAAGTCTCGGGACGCTACGCTAGACGCTTGCTGCCGGCCCCCTCATGTACCTGGCCACAGACGACAAAGCGTTCGGCTGGGCGACGCCTCGTGTACGCCGGCTCGCGCCACCGCGGTCGCCGCGCGTGCAGGGAATGCCGCGCCGTCCAATTGCGTTTGGCGCGCATTCCCCTGATGGACAGAGAAAGCCAAAAGTCGCCGTTCGGCCATTAATGTGGATGTCGTACCAGAGTTAGACCGCTTGTGCCATCTCGCGGCTGCCGCTGCTACTACTGGTGCGCGTCCCCCGCGCTTATCGAACAGACAGTGTGCTCTGGCTCTGGGTTTGACGCCAGGTCGACGCAGACGTGTGGTACGCGCGTAGCGCGAGTGCTGCTGCGTTTGGCAGTCCCTTGCGGAACACGTTGCTGGCCGAGTGCTCAGACGCACTAGTTACCGACTGCTACCACAGAATACTGCGTTTGCAATTGAAATAGACACCGGGACAGCGCGAACGCAAGTCCCGACTACCAAAAATTATGCGCCCGAGTTACTCACATTTGGAGTAATCGCGGGGGTCAGCTCGACCGAAGTGCAATGGAAGGGCCTCACCCCGGAGGAACCGCCTTCATGATCACGGTATCCCCTACGCCAGGTAAGTATGCATTCGTCGCGCCACAGGCGAGAATTTGTAGTGCCTCGCGCTATCGAGATGTAACGAGAGCTCCTGACGTTTCCGCAATCGGCGAACAGAATGGTGGCCGTCCATGTACCTGTCTCCTTACAAGAGAGCTATTGGCTGTCGAGTTAGATGGCAGACAGTCGCAACAACGCTCCTCTGCCGAGAAAAACGATGCATTTTGTGCGAGCAGCACCATACGGCTCGCGGCGCCGGCCGCTGCTGGGGTTAATTTACCGTTCCCTCCGGAAGATGGCGGGCCAAGTCCGGGTTGCCGCCTCCGGGCCCTCCTCTCCGTCTCCAACGAGCCCTCTTCCTCGGCTGTTGAAACCGCGAATGCGATCTGCGGAATGAGTGCTTTTTGCAGCCACAATGCAAGCCACACTTTACTTTCGCTCCTTCCAGGAGAGCCCTTAGTGCTAGCAAATACGGCAGCATTGTCACGCGCGGTCGACTGTCGCCGAGCAACTGAAGGACCACAGCTCAGACTGTCAGATGTTCTAAGAGAGCTGGATGCACTCGTGAGTGTTGTGCGCGACGAACAAACAGGACGTCAGTGAACTCCAAGAACGAACATCAGCCAGCACGTTCGACATTCGACGCCGAGTAACAGAAGACACTTAAAAGGTAACACTTCTTTTTGCTTCTCCTTCCGAGTAGGACGTGGAAAGCTCGATCGAATATTTGTGCAAATTTTCATTCGGAATATGGACATATTTTCTTCGCGCATAAGAGAGAAAAATAAAGTCTCATCCATGACAACATTTCAGCTGTGTCGGGTTGATTTCGAAGATGCAGATTAATTGTGCGGTATTTGGTAAACGATTGATACCTTGTAGCAATCTTGGCTTAGACGTGGATTAGGTAAAGATAAAACTAAATTGCTTTTTGTTTGTAAACACAACACGTCAGGTGTGTAACAAAGCGATGGGAAACAAGGAAGTCTCTTTTCTGTGAATGTAGTGATGCAACAACGAATTCACTGAGGGCTACCCGTTTCTGCAATTAGTAATTTATTGAAACTGCCGCTATTACGCGTCTGTCAATGTAGAACTGTGTGTGTTACAGAAGGCACTGTTCGGATATTTTGTCAGTGAGTAGGGAGAAATTGTGTTTTTAATTACACTTGTTACAGATGTTATTTCCATTCCATTCGAAACCTATCTGTTCTCACTCCAAGGGCGCCCATACGACAGACAGTTTGTACAGGGGGTGGGGGACGGCTGAATCTGGAGGTATGGTGTACTTTTAATATTTTGGAAGACGAATAGCGAGCTTGTAAAGAGGCCATAAACAGATTTGAAGTTCCGAACCTGGTAAAGACGTGTGTAATACAGACCTTTTGACTCGATTTCTTGCAAGAAAAACACCTGATAACATTGCGTTTTCTACTTTCCCTGGGAGCCCCGAGTACAGGCGAAACACAACACCTGCGACGACAAGACATTCCTTACAGAAAGTAAACGCTCACTGTCGTGGCCTAATAAACAGCCTACAGCGGTTCTCGTCCCATCACCGAATTTGAGCAACGCTGGCCCTCGTTGTCAGTGTGGCCGCCTGGGAGCACAAGTGGCTGTTGCCTAGAATTTCTCTTCCCCGTTTTCGGTACAGTTGGCCACGTCATTTCACATCCCCGCAAGCTCCTCAAGTGCCGCAAGTCTGCAAGTCTCGGGACGCTACGCTAGACGCTTGCTGCCGGCCCCCTCATGTACCTGGCCACAGACGACAAAGCGTTCGGCTGGGCGACGCCTCGTGTACGCCGGCTCGCGCCACCGCGGTCGCCGCGCGTGCAGGGAATGCCGCGCCGTCCAATTGCGTTTGGCGCGCATTCCCCTGATGGACAGAGAAAGCCAAAAGTCGCCGTTCGGCCATTAATGTGGATGTCGTACCAGAGTTAGACCGCTTGTGCCATCTCGCGGCTGCCGCTGCTACTACTGGTGCGCGTCCCCCGCGCTTATCGAACAGACAGTGTGCTCTGGCTCTGGGTTTGACGCCAGGTCGACGCAGACGTGTGGTACGCGCGTAGCGCGAGTGCTGCTGCGTTTGGCAGTCCCTTGCGGAACACGTTGCTGGCCGAGTGCTCAGACGCACTAGTTACCGACTGCTACCACAGAATACTGCGTTTGCAATTGAAATAGACACCGGGACAGCGCGAACGCAAGTCCCGACTACCAAAAATTATGCGCCCGAGTTACTCACATTTGGAGTAATCGCGGGGGTCAGCTCGACCGAAGTGCAATGGAAGGGCCTCACCCGGAGGAACCGCCTTCATGATCACGGTATCCCCTACGCCAGGTAAGTATGCATTCGTCGCGCCACAGGCGAGAATTTGTAGTGCCTCGCGCTATCGAGATGTAACGAGAGCTCCTGACGTTTCCGCAATCGGCGAACAGAATGGTGGCCGTCCATGTACCTGTCTCCTTACAAGAGAGCTATTGGCTGTCGAGTTAGATGGCAGACAGTCGCAACAACGCTCCTCTGCCGAGAAAAACGATGCATTTTGTGCGAGCAGCACCATACGGCTCGCGGCGCCGGCCGCTGCTGGGGTTAATTTACCGTTCCCTCCGGAAGATGGCGGGCCAAGTCCGGGTTGCCGCCTCCGGGCCCTCCTCTCCGTCTCCAACGAGCCCTCTTCCTCGGCTGTTGAAACCGCGAATGCGATCTGCGGAATGAGTGCTTTTTGCAGCCACAATGCAAGCCACACTTTACTTTCGCTCCTTCCAGGAGAGCCCTTAGTGCTAGCAAATACGGCAGCATTGTCACGCGCGGTCGACTGTCGCCGAGCAACTGAAGGACCACAGCTCAGACTGTCAGATGTTCTAAGAGAGCTGGATGCACTCGTGAGTGTTGTGCGCGACGAACAAACAGGACGTCAGTGAACTCCAAGAACGAACATCAGCCAGCACGTTCGACATTCGACGCCGAGTAACAGAAGACACTTAAAAGGTAACACTTCTTTTTGCTTCTCCTTCCGAGTAGGACGTGGAAAGCTCGATCGAATATTTGTGCAAATTTTCATTCGGAATATGGACATATTTTCTTCGCGCATAAGAGAGAAAAATAAAGTCTCATCCATGACAACATTTCAGCTGTGTCGGGTTGATTTCGAAGATGCAGATTAATTGTGCGGTATTTGGTAAACGATTGATACCTTGTAGCAATCTTGGCTTAGACGTGGATTAGGTAAAGATAAAACTAAATTGCTTTTTGTTTGTAAACACAACACGTCAGGTGTGTAACAAAGCGATGGGAAACAAGGAAGTCTCTTTTCTGTGAATGTAGTGATGCAACAACGAATTCACTGAGGGCTACCCGTTTCTGCAATTAGTAATTTATTGAAACTGCCGCTATTACGCGTCTGTCAATGTAGAACTGTGTGTGTTACAGAAGGCACTGTTCGGATATTTTGTCAGTGAGTAGGGAGAAATTGTGTTTTTAATTACACTTGTTACAGATGTTATTTCCATTCCATTCGAAACCTATCTGTTCTCACTCCAAGGGCGCCCATACGACAGACAGTTTGTACAGGGGGTGGGGGACGGCTGAATCTGGAGGTATGGTGTACTTTTAATATTTTGGAAGACGAATAGCGAGCTTGTAAAGAGGCCATAAACAGATTTGAAGTTCCGAACCTGGTAAAGACGTGTGTAATACAGACCTTTTGACTCGATTTCTTGCAAGAAAAACACCTGATAACATTGCGTTTTCTACTTTCCCTGGGAGCCCCGAGTACAGGCGAAACACAACACCTGCGACGACAAGACATTCCTTACAGAAAGTAAACGCTCACTGTCGTGGCCTAATAAACAGCCTACAGCGGTTCTCGTCCCATCACCGAATTTGAGCAACGCTGGCCCTCGTTGTCAGTGTGGCCGCCTGGGAGCACAAGTGGCTGTTGCCTAGAATTTCTCTTCCCCGTTTTCGGTACAGTTGGCCACGTCATTTCACATCCCCGCAAGCTCCTCAAGTGCCGCAAGTCTGCAAGTCTCGGGACGCTACGCTAGACGCTTGCTGCCGGCCCCCTCATGTACCTGGCCACAGACGACAAAGCGTTCGGCTGGGCGACGCCTCGTGTACGCCGGCTCGCGCCACCGCGGTCGCCGCGCGTGCAGGGAATGCCGCGCCGTCCAATTGCGTTTGGCGCGCATTCCCCTGATGGACAGAGAAAGCCAAAAGTCGCCGTTCGGCCATTAATGTGGATGTCGTACCAGAGTTAGACCGCTTGTGCCATCTCGCGGCTGCCGCTGCTACTACTGGTGCGCGTCCCCCGCGCTTATCGAACAGACAGTGTGCTCTGGCTCTGGGTTTGACGCCAGGTCGACGCAGACGTGTGGTACGCGCGTAGCGCGAGTGCTGCTGCGTTTGGCAGTCCCTTGCGGAACACGTTGCTGGCCGAGTGCTCAGACGCACTAGTTACCGACTGCTACCACAGAATACTGCGTTTGCAATTGAAATAGACACCGGGACAGCGCGAACGCAAGTCCCGACTACCAAAAATTATGCGCCCGAGTTACTCACATTTGGAGTAATCGCGGGGGTCAGCTCGACCGAAGTGCAATGGAAGGGCCTCACCCCGGAGGAACCGCCTTCATGATCACGGTATCCCCTACGCCAGGTAAGTATGCATTCGTCGCGCCACAGGCGAGAATTTGTAGTGCCTCGCGCTATCGAGATGTAACGAGAGCTCCTGACGTTTCCGCAATCGGCGAACAGAATGGTGGCCGTCCATGTACCTGTCTCCTTACAAGAGAGCTATTGGCTGTCGAGTTAGATGGCAGACAGTCGCAACAACGCTCCTCTGCCGAGAAAAACGATGCATTTTGTGCGAGCAGCACCATACGGCTCGCGGCGCCGGCCGCTGCTGGGGTTAATTTACCGTTCCCTCCGGAAGATGGCGGGCCAAGTCCGGGTTGCCGCCTCCGGGCCCTCCTCTCCGTCTCCAACGAGCCCTCTTCCTCGGCTGTTGAAACCGCGAATGCGATCTGCGGAATGAGTGCTTTTTGCAGCCACAATGCAAGCCACACTTTACTTTCGCTCCTTCCAGGAGAGCCCTTAGTGCTAGCAAATACGGCAGCATTGTCACGCGCGGTCGACTGTCGCCGAGCAACTGAAGGACCACAGCTCAGACTGTCAGATGTTCTAAGAGAGCTGGATGCACTCGTGAGTGTTGTGCGCGACGAACAAACAGGACGTCAGTGAACTCCAAGAACGAACATCAGCCAGCACGTTCGACATTCGACGCCGAGTAACAGAAGACACTTAAAAGGTAACACTTCTTTTTGCTTCTCCTTCCGAGTAGGACGTGGAAAGCTCGATCGAATATTTGTGCAAATTTTCATTCGGAATATGGAGACATATTTTCTTCGCGCATAAGAGAGAAAAATAAAGTCTCATCCATGACAACATTTCAGCTGTGTCGGGTTGATTTCGAAGATGCAGATTAATTGTGCGGTATTTGGTAAACGATTGATACCTTGTAGCAATCTTGGCTTAGACGTGGATTAGGTAAAGATAAAACTAAATTGCTTTTTGTTTGTAAACACAACACGTCAGGTGTGTAACAAAGCGATGGGAAACAAGGAAGTCTCTTTTCTGTGAATGTAGTGATGCAACAACGAATTCACTGAGGGCTACCCGTTTCTGCAATTAGTAATTTATTGAAACTGCCGCTATTACGCGTCTGTCAATGTAGAACTGTGTGTGTTACAGAAGGCACTGTTCGGATATTTTGTCAGTGAGTAGGGAGAAATTGTGTTTTTAATTACACTTGTTACAGATGTTATTTCCATTCCATTCGAAACCTATCTGTTCTCACTCCAAGGGCGCCCATACGACAGACAGTTTGTACAGGGGGTGGGGGACGGCTGAATCTGGAGGTATGGTGTACTTTTAATATTTTGGAAGACGAATAGCGAGCTTGTAAAGAGGCCATAAACAGATTTGAAGTTCCGAACCTGGTAAAGACGTGTGTAATACAGACCTTTTGACTCGATTTCTTGCAAGAAAAACACCTGATAACATTGCGTTTTCTACTTTCCCTGGGAGCCCCGAGTACAGGCGAAACACAACACCTGCGACGACAAGACATTCCTTACAGAAAGTAAACGCTCACTGTCGTGGCCTAATAAACAGCCTACAGCGGTTCTCGTCCCATCACCGAATTTGAGCAACGCTGGCCCTCGTTGTCAGTGTGGCCGCCTGGGAGCACAAGTGGCTGTTGCCTAGAATTTCTCTTCCCCGTTTTCGGTACAGTTGGCCACGTCATTTCACATCCCCGCAAGCTCCTCAAGTGCCGCAAGTCTGCAAGTCTCGGGACGCTACGCTAGACGCTTGCTGCCGGCCCCCTCATGTACCTGGCCACAGACGACAAAGCGTTCGGCTGGGCGACGCCTCGTGTACGCCGGCTCGCGCCACCGCGGTCGCCGCGCGTGCAGGGAATGCCGCGCCGTCCAATTGCGTTTGGCGCGCATTCCCCTGATGGACAGAGAAAGCCAAAAGTCGCCGTTCGGCCATTAATGTGGATGTCGTACCAGAGTTAGACCGCTTGTGCCATCTCGCGGCTGCCGCTGCTACTACTGGTGCGCGTCCCCCGCGCTTATCGAACAGACAGTGTGCTCTGGCTCTGGGTTTGACGCCAGGTCGACGCAGACGTGTGGTACGCGCGTAGCGCGAGTGCTGCTGCGTTTGGCAGTCCCTTGCGGAACACGTTGCTGGCCGAGTGCTCAGACGCACTAGTTACCGACTGCTACCACAGAATACTGCGTTTGCAATTGAAATAGACACCGGGACAGCGCGAACGCAAGTCCCGACTACCAAAAATTATGCGCCCGAGTTACTCACATTTGGAGTAATCGCGGGGGTCAGCTCGACCGAAGTGCAATGGAAGGGCCTCACCCCGGAGGAACCGCCTTCATGATCACGGTATCCCCTACGCCAGGTAAGTATGCATTCGTCGCGCCACAGGCGAGAATTTGTAGTGCCTCGCGCTATCGAGATGTAACGAGAGCTCCTGACGTTTCCGCAATCGGCGAACAGAATGGTGGCCGTCCATGTACCTGTCTCCTTACAAGAGAGCTATTGGCTGTCGAGTTAGATGGCAGACAGTCGCAACAACGCTCCTCTGCCGAGAAAAACGATGCATTTTGTGCGAGCAGCACCATACGGCTCGCGGCGCCGGCCGCTGCTGGGGTTAATTTACCGTTCCCTCCGGAAGATGGCGGGCCAAGTCCGGGTTGCCGCCTCCGGGCCCTCCTCTCCGTCTCCAACGAGCCCTCTTCCTCGGCTGTTGAAACCGCGAATGCGATCTGCGGAATGAGTGCTTTTTGCAGCCACAATGCAAGCCACACTTTACTTTCGCTCCTTCCAGGAGAGCCCTTAGTGCTAGCAAATACGGCAGCATTGTCACGCGCGGTCGACTGTCGCCGAGCAACTGAAGGACCACAGCTCAGACTGTCAGATGTTCTAAGAGAGCTGGATGCACTCGTGAGTGTTGTGCGCGACGAACAAACAGGACGTCAGTGAACTCCAAGAACGAACATCAGCCAGCACGTTCGACATTCGACGCCGAGTAACAGAAGACACTTAAAAGGTAACACTTCTTTTTGCTTCTCCTTCCGAGTAGGACGTGGAAAGCTCGATCGAATATTTGTGCAAATTTTCATTCGGAATATGGACATATTTTCTTCGCGCATAAGAGAGAAAAATAAAGTCTCATCCATGACAACATTTCAGCTGTGTCGGGTTGATTTCGAAGATGCAGATTAATTGTGCGGTATTTGGTAAACGATTGATACCTTGTAGCAATCTTGGCTTAGACGTGGATTAGGTAAAGATAAAACTAAATTGCTTTTTGTTTGTAAACACAACACGTCAGGTGTGTAACAAAGCGATGGGAAACAAGGAAGTCTCTTTTCTGTGAATGTAGTGATGCAACAACGAATTCACTGAGGGCTACCCGTTTCTGCAATTAGTAATTTATTGAAACTGCCGCTATTACGCGTCTGTCAATGTAGAACTGTGTGTGTTACAGAAGGCACTGTTCGGATATTTTGTCAGTGAGTAGGGAGAAATTGTGTTTTTAATTACACTTGTTACAGATGTTATTTCCATTCCATTCGAAACCTATCTGTTCTCACTCCAAGGGCGCCCATACGACAGACAGTTTGTACAGGGGGTGGGGGACGGCTGAATCTGGAGGTATGGTGTACTTTTAATATTTTGGAAGACGAATAGCGAGCTTGTAAAGAGGCCATAAACAGATTTGAAGTTCCGAACCTGGTAAAGACGTGTGTAATACAGACCTTTTGACTCGATTTCTTGCAAGAAAAACACCTGATAACATTGCGTTTTCTACTTTCCCTGGGAGCCCCGAGTACAGGCGAAACACAACACCTGCGACGACAAGACATTCCTTACAGAAAGTAAACGCTCACTGTCGTGGCCTAATAAACAGCCTACAGCGGTTCTCGTCCCATCACCGAATTTGAGCAACGCTGGCCCTCGTTGTCAGTGTGGCCGCCTGGGAGCACAAGTGGCTGTTGCCTAGAATTTCTCTTCCCCGTTTTCGGTACAGTTGGCCACGTCATTTCACATCCCCGCAAGCTCCTCAAGTGCCGCAAGTCTGCAAGTCTCGGGACGCTACGCTAGACGCTTGCTGCCGGCCCCCTCATGTACCTGGCCACAGACGACAAAGCGTTCGGCTGGGCGACGCCTCGTGTACGCCGGCTCGCGCCACCGCGGTCGCCGCGCGTGCAGGGAATGCCGCGCCGTCCAATTGCGTTTGGCGCGCATTCCCCTGATGGACAGAGAAAGCCAAAAGTCGCCGTTCGGCCATTAATGTGGATGTCGTACCAGAGTTAGACCGCTTGTGCCATCTCGCGGCTGCCGCTGCTACTACTGGTGCGCGTCCCCCGCGCTTATCGAACAGACAGTGTGCTCTGGCTCTGGGTTTGACGCCAGGTCGACGCAGACGTGTGGTACGCGCGTAGCGCGAGTGCTGCTGCGTTTGGCAGTCCCTTGCGGAACACGTTGCTGGCCGAGTGCTCAGACGCACTAGTTACCGACTGCTACCACAGAATACTGCGTTTGCAATTGAAATAGACACCGGGACAGCGCGAACGCAAGTCCCGACTACCAAAAATTATGCGCCCGAGTTACTCACATTTGGAGTAATCGCGGGGGTCAGCTCGACCGAAGTGCAATGGAAGGGCCTCACCCCGGAGGAACCGCCTTCATGATCACGGTATCCCCTACGCCAGGTAAGTATGCATTCGTCGCGCCACAGGCGAGAATTTGTAGTGCCTCGCGCTATCGAGATGTAACGAGAGCTCCTGACGTTTCCGCAATCGGCGAACAGAATGGTGGCCGTCCATGTACCTGTCTCCTTACAAGAGAGCTATTGGCTGTCGAGTTAGATGGCAGACAGTCGCAACAACGCTCCTCTGCCGAGAAAAACGATGCATTTTGTGCGAGCAGCACCATACGGCTCGCGGCGCCGGCCGCTGCTGGGGTTAATTTACCGTTCCCTCCGGAAGATGGCGGGCCAAGTCCGGGTTGCCGCCTCCGGGCCCTCCTCTCCGTCTCCAACGAGCCCTCTTCCTCGGCTGTTGAAACCGCGAATGCGATCTGCGGAATGAGTGCTTTTTGCAGCCACAATGCAAGCCACACTTTACTTTCGCTCCTTCCAGGAGAGCCCTTAGTGCTAGCAAATACGGCAGCATTGTCACGCGCGGTCGACTGTCGCCGAGCAACTGAAGGACCACAGCTCAGACTGTCAGATGTTCTAAGAGAGCTGGATGCACTCGTGAGTGTTGTGCGCGACGAACAAACAGGACGTCAGTGAACTCCAAGAACGAACATCAGCCAGCACGTTCGACATTCGACGCCGAGTAACAGAAGACACTTAAAAGGTAACACTTCTTTTTGCTTCTCCTTCCGAGTAGGACGTGGAAAGCTCGATCGAATATTTGTGCAAATTTTCATTCGGAATATGGACATATTTTCTTCGCGCATAAGAGAGAAAAATAAAGTCTCATCCATGACAACATTTCAGCTGTGTCGGGTTGATTTCGAAGATGCAGATTAATTGTGCGGTATTTGGTAAACGATTGATACCTTGTAGCAATCTTGGCTTAGACGTGGATTAGGTAAAGATAAAACTAAATTGCTTTTTGTTTGTAAACACAACACGTCAGGTGTGTAACAAAGCGATGGGAAACAAGGAAGTCTCTTTTCTGTGAATGTAGTGATGCAACAACGAATTCACTGAGGGCTACCCGTTTCTGCAATTAGTAATTTATTGAAACTGCCGCTATTACGCGTCTGTCAATGTAGAACTGTGTGTGTGTTACAGAAGGCACTGTTCGGATATTTTGTCAGTGAGTAGGGAGAAATTGTGTTTTTAATTACACTTGTTACAGATGTTATTTCCATTCCATTCGAAACCTATCTGTTCTCACTCCAAGGGCGCCCATACGACAGACAGTTTGTACAGGGGGTGGGGGACGGCTGAATCTGGAGGTATGGTGTACTTTTAATATTTTGGAAGACGAATAGCGAGCTTGTAAAGAGGCCATAAACAGATTTGAAGTTCCGAACCTGGTAAAGACGTGTGTAATACAGACCTTTTGACTCGATTTCTTGCAAGAAAAACACCTGATAACATTGCGTTTTCTACTTTCCCTGGGAGCCCCGAGTACAGGCGAAACACAACACCTGCGACGACAAGACATTCCTTACAGAAAGTAAACGCTCACTGTCGTGGCCTAATAAACAGCCTACAGCGGTTCTCGTCCCATCACCGAATTTGAGCAACGCTGGCCCTCGTTGTCAGTGTGGCCGCCTGGGAGCACAAGTGGCTGTTGCCTAGAATTTCTCTTCCCCGTTTTCGGTACAGTTGGCCACGTCATTTCACATCCCCGCAAGCTCCTCAAGTGCCGCAAGTCTGCAAGTCTCGGGACGCTACGCTAGACGCTTGCTGCCGGCCCCCTCATGTACCTGGCCACAGACGACAAAGCGTTCGGCTGGGCGACGCCTCGTGTACGCCGGCTCGCGCCACCGCGGTCGCCGCGCGTGCAGGGAATGCCGCGCCGTCCAATTGCGTTTGGCGCGCATTCCCCTGATGGACAGAGAAAGCCAAAAGTCGCCGTTCGGCCATTAATGTGGATGTCGTACCAGAGTTAGACCGCTTGTGCCATCTCGCGGCTGCCGCTGCTACTACTGGTGCGCGTCCCCCGCGCTTATCGAACAGACAGTGTGCTCTGGCTCTGGGTTTGACGCCAGGTCGACGCAGACGTGTGGTACGCGCGTAGCGCGAGTGCTGCTGCGTTTGGCAGTCCCTTGCGGAACACGTTGCTGGCCGAGTGCTCAGACGCACTAGTTACCGACTGCTACCACAGAATACTGCGTTTGCAATTGAAATAGACACCGGGACAGCGCGAACGCAAGTCCCGACTACCAAAAATTATGCGCCCGAGTTACTCACATTTGGAGTAATCGCGGGGGTCAGCTCGACCGAAGTGCAATGGAAGGGCCTCACCCCGGAGGAACCGCCTTCATGATCACGGTATCCCCTACGCCAGGTAAGTATGCATTCGTCGCGCCACAGGCGAGAATTTGTAGTGCCTCGCGCTATCGAGATGTAACGAGAGCTCCTGACGTTTCCGCAATCGGCGAACAGAATGGTGGCCGTCCATGTACCTGTCTCCTTACAAGAGAGCTATTGGCTGTCGAGTTAGATGGCAGACAGTCGCAACAACGCTCCTCTGCCGAGAAAAACGATGCATTTTGTGCGAGCAGCACCATACGGCTCGCGGCGCCGGCCGCTGCTGGGGTTAATTTACCGTTCCCTCCGGAAGATGGCGGGCCAAGTCCGGGTTGCCGCCTCCGGGCCCTCCTCTCCGTCTCCAACGAGCCCTCTTCCTCGGCTGTTGAAACCGCGAATGCGATCTGCGGAATGAGTGCTTTTTGCAGCCACAATGCAAGCCACACTTTACTTTCGCTCCTTCCAGGAGAGCCCTTAGTGCTAGCAAATACGGCAGCATTGTCACGCGCGGTCGACTGTCGCCGAGCAACTGAAGGACCACAGCTCAGACTGTCAGATGTTCTAAGAGAGCTGGATGCACTCGTGAGTGTTGTGCGCGACGAACAAACAGGACGTCAGTGAACTCCAAGAACGAACATCAGCCAGCACGTTCGACATTCGACGCCGAGTAACAGAAGACACTTAAAAGGTAACACTTCTTTTTGCTTCTCCTTCCGAGTAGGACGTGGAAAGCTCGATCGAATATTTGTGCAAATTTTCATTCGGAATATGGACATATTTTCTTCGCGCATAAGAGAGAAAAATAAAGTCTCATCCATGACAACATTTCAGCTGTGTCGGGTTGATTTCGAAGATGCAGATTAATTGTGCGGTATTTGGTAAACGATTGATACCTTGTAGCAATCTTGGCTTAGACGTGGATTAGGTAAAGATAAAACTAAATTGCTTTTTGTTTGTAAACACAACACGTCAGGTGTGTAACAAAGCGATGGGAAACAAGGAAGTCTCTTTTCTGTGAATGTAGTGATGCAACAACGAATTCACTGAGGGCTACCCGTTTCTGCAATTAGTAATTTATTGAAACTGCCGCTATTACGCGTCTGTCAATGTAGAACTGTGTGTGTTACAGAAGGCACTGTTCGGATATTTTGTCAGTGAGTAGGGAGAAATTGTGTTTTTAATTACACTTGTTACAGATGTTATTTCCATTCCATTCGAAACCTATCTGTTCTCACTCCAAGGGCGCCCATACGACAGACAGTTTGTACAGGGGGTGGGGGACGGCTGAATCTGGAGGTATGGTGTACTTTTAATATTTTGGAAGACGAATAGCGAGCTTGTAAAGAGGCCATAAACAGATTTGAAGTTCCGAACCTGGTAAAGACGTGTGTAATACAGACCTTTTGACTCGATTTCTTGCAAGAAAAACACCTGATAACATTGCGTTTTCTACTTTCCCTGGGAGCCCCGAGTACAGGCGAAACACAACACCTGCGACGACAAGACATTCCTTACAGAAAGTAAACGCTCACTGTCGTGGCCTAATAAACAGCCTACAGCGGTTCTCGTCCCATCACCGAATTTGAGCAACGCTGGCCCTCGTTGTCAGTGTGGCCGCCTGGGAGCACAAGTGGCTGTTGCCTAGAATTTCTCTTCCCCGTTTTCGGTACAGTTGGCCACGTCATTTCACATCCCCGCAAGCTCCTCAAGTGCCGCAAGTCTGCAAGTCTCGGGACGCTACGCTAGACGCTTGCTGCCGGCCCCCTCATGTACCTGGCCACAGACGACAAAGCGTTCGGCTGGGCGACGCCTCGTGTACGCCGGCTCGCGCCACCGCGGTCGCCGCGCGTGCAGGGAATGCCGCGCCGTCCAATTGCGTTTGGCGCGCATTCCCCTGATGGACAGAGAAAGCCAAAAGTCGCCGTTCGGCCATTAATGTGGATGTCGTACCAGAGTTAGACCGCTTGTGCCATCTCGCGGCTGCCGCTGCTACTACTGGTGCGCGTCCCCCGCGCTTATCGAACAGACAGTGTGCTCTGGCTCTGGGTTTGACGCCAGGTCGACGCAGACGTGTGGTACGCGCGTAGCGCGAGTGCTGCTGCGTTTGGCAGTCCCTTGCGGAACACGTTGCTGGCCGAGTGCTCAGACGCACTAGTTACCGACTGCTACCACAGAATACTGCGTTTGCAATTGAAATAGACACCGGGACAGCGCGAACGCAAGTCCCGACTACCAAAAATTATGCGCCCGAGTTACTCACATTTGGAGTAATCGCGGGGGTCAGCTCGACCGAAGTGCAATGGAAGGGCCTCACCCCGGAGGAACCGCCTTCATGATCACGGTATCCCCTACGCCAGGTAAGTATGCATTCGTCGCGCCACAGGCGAGAATTTGTAGTGCCTCGCGCTATCGAGATGTAACGAGAGCTCCTGACGTTTCCGCAATCGGCGAACAGAATGGTGGCCGTCCATGTACCTGTCTCCTTACAAGAGAGCTATTGGCTGTCGAGTTAGATGGCAGACAGTCGCAACAACGCTCCTCTGCCGAGAAAAACGATGCATTTTGTGCGAGCAGCACCATACGGCTCGCGGCGCCGGCCGCTGCTGGGGTTAATTTACCGTTCCCTCCGGAAGATGGCGGGCCAAGTCCGGGTTGCCGCCTCCGGGCCCTCCTCTCCGTCTCCAACGAGCCCTCTTCCTCGGCTGTTGAAACCGCGAATGCGATCTGCGGAATGAGTGCTTTTTGCAGCCACAATGCAAGCCACACTTTACTTTCGCTCCTTCCAGGAGAGCCCTTAGTGCTAGCAAATACGGCAGCATTGTCACGCGCGGTCGACTGTCGCCGAGCAACTGAAGGACCACAGCTCAGACTGTCAGATGTTCTAAGAGAGCTGGATGCACTCGTGAGTGTTGTGCGCGACGAACAAACAGGACGTCAGTGAACTCCAAGAACGAACATCAGCCAGCACGTTCGACATTCGACGCCGAGTAACAGAAGACACTTAAAAGGTAACACTTCTTTTTGCTTCTCCTTCCGAGTAGGACGTGGAAAGCTCGATCGAATATTTGTGCAAATTTTCATTCGGAATATGGACATATTTTCTTCGCGCATAAGAGAGAAAAATAAAGTCTCATCCATGACAACATTTCAGCTGTGTCGGGTTGATTTCGAAGATGCAGATTAATTGTGCGGTATTTGGTAAACGATTGATACCTTGTAGCAATCTTGGCTTAGACGTGGATTAGGTAAAGATAAAACTAAATTGCTTTTTGTTTGTAAACACAACACGTCAGGTGTGTAACAAAGCGATGGGAAACAAGGAAGTCTCTTTTCTGTGAATGTAGTGATGCAACAACGAATTCACTGAGGGCTACCCGTTTCTGCAATTAGTAATTTATTGAAACTGCCGCTATTACGCGTCTGTCAATGTAGAACTGTGTGTGTTACAGAAGGCACTGTTCGGATATTTTGTCAGTGAGTAGGGAGAAATTGTGTTTTTAATTACACTTGTTACAGATGTTATTTCCATTCCATTCGAAACCTATCTGTTCTCACTCCAAGGGCGCCCATACGACAGACAGTTTGTACAGGGGGTGGGGGACGGCTGAATCTGGAGGTATGGTGTACTTTTAATATTTTGGAAGACGAATAGCGAGCTTGTAAAGAGGCCATAAACAGATTTGAAGTTCCGAACCTGGTAAAGACGTGTGTAATACAGACCTTTTGACTCGATTTCTTGCAAGAAAAACACCTGATAACATTGCGTTTTCTACTTTCCCTGGGAGCCCCGAGTACAGGCGAAACACAACACCTGCGACGACAAGACATTCCTTACAGAAAGTAAACGCTCACTGTCGTGGCCTAATAAACAGCCTACAGCGGTTCTCGTCCCATCACCGAATTTGAGCAACGCTGGCCCTCGTTGTCAGTGTGGCCGCCTGGGAGCACAAGTGGCTGTTGCCTAGAATTTCTCTTCCCCGTTTTCGGTACAGTTGGCCACGTCATTTCACATCCCCGCAAGCTCCTCAAGTGCCGCAAGTCTGCAAGTCTCGGGACGCTACGCTAGACGCTTGCTGCCGGCCCCCTCATGTACCTGGCCACAGACGACAAAGCGTTCGGCTGGGCGACGCCTCGTGTACGCCGGCTCGCGCCACCGCGGTCGCCGCGCGTGCAGGGAATGCCGCGCCGTCCAATTGCGTTTGGCGCGCATTCCCCTGATGGACAGAGAAAGCCAAAAGTCGCCGTTCGGCCATTAATGTGGATGTCGTACCAGAGTTAGACCGCTTGTGCCATCTCGCGGCTGCCGCTGCTACTACTGGTGCGCGTCCCCCGCGCTTATCGAACAGACAGTGTGCTCTGGCTCTGGGTTTGACGCCAGGTCGACGCAGACGTGTGGTACGCGCGTAGCGCGAGTGCTGCTGCGTTTGGCAGTCCCTTGCGGAACACGTTGCTGGCCGAGTGCTCAGACGCACTAGTTACCGACTGCTACCACAGAATACTGCGTTTGCAATTGAAATAGACACCGGGACAGCGCGAACGCAAGTCCCGACTACCAAAAATTATGCGCCCGAGTTACTCACATTTGGAGTAATCGCGGGGGTCAGCTCGACCGAAGTGCAATGGAAGGGCCTCACCCCGGAGGAACCGCCTTCATGATCACGGTATCCCCTACGCCAGGTAAGTATGCATTCGTCGCGCCACAGGCGAGAATTTGTAGTGCCTCGCGCTATCGAGATGTAACGAGAGCTCCTGACGTTTCCGCAATCGGCGAACAGAATGGTGGCCGTCCATGTACCTGTCTCCTTACAAGAGAGCTATTGGCTGTCGAGTTAGATGGCAGACAGTCGCAACAACGCTCCTCTGCCGAGAAAAACGATGCATTTTGTGCGAGCAGCACCATACGGCTCGCGGCGCCGGCCGCTGCTGGGGTTAATTTACCGTTCCCTCCGGAAGATGGCGGGCCAAGTCCGGGTTGCCGCCTCCGGGCCCTCCTCTCCGTCTCCAACGAGCCCTCTTCCTCGGCTGTTGAAACCGCGAATGCGATCTGCGGAATGAGTGCTTTTTGCAGCCACAATGCAAGCCACACTTTACTTTCGCTCCTTCCAGGAGAGCCCTTAGTGCTAGCAAATACGGCAGCATTGTCACGCGCGGTCGACTGTCGCCGAGCAACTGAAGGACCACAGCTCAGACTGTCAGATGTTCTAAGAGAGCTGGATGCACTCGTGAGTGTTGTGCGCGACGAACAAACAGGACGTCAGTGAACTCCAAGAACGAACATCAGCCAGCACGTTCGACATTCGACGCCGAGTAACAGAAGACACTTAAAAGGTAACACTTCTTTTTGCTTCTCCTTCCGAGTAGGACGTGGAAAGCTCGATCGAATATTTGTGCAAATTTTCATTCGGAATATGGACATATTTTCTTCGCGCATAAGAGAGAAAAATAAAGTCTCATCCATGACAACATTTCAGCTGTGTCGGGTTGATTTCGAAGATGCAGATTAATTGTGCGGTATTTGGTAAACGATTGATACCTTGTAGCAATCTTGGCTTAGACGTGGATTAGGTAAAGATAAAACTAAATTGCTTTTTGTTTGTAAACACAACACGTCAGGTGTGTAACAAAGCGATGGGAAACAAGGAAGTCTCTTTTCTGTGAATGTAGTGATGCAACAACGAATTCACTGAGGGCTACCCGTTTCTGCAATTAGTAATTTATTGAAACTGCCGCTATTACGCGTCTGTCAATGTAGAACTGTGTGTGTTACAGAAGGCACTGTTCGGATATTTTGTCAGTGAGTAGGGAGAAATTGTGTTTTTAATTACACTTGTTACAGATGTTATTTCCATTCCATTCGAAACCTATCTGTTCTCACTCCAAGGGCGCCCATACGACAGACAGTTTGTACAGGGGGTGGGGGACGGCTGAATCTGGAGGTATGGTGTACTTTTAATATTTTGGAAGACGAATAGCGAGCTTGTAAAGAGGCCATAAACAGATTTGAAGTTCCGAACCTGGTAAAGACGTGTGTAATACAGACCTTTTGACTCGATTTCTTGCAAGAAAAACACCTGATAACATTGCGTTTTCTACTTTCCCTGGGAGCCCCGAGTACAGGCGAAACACAACACCTGCGACGACAAGACATTCCTTACAGAAAGTAAACGCTCACTGTCGTGGCCTAATAAACAGCCTACAGCGGTTCTCGTCCCATCACCGAATTTGAGCAACGCTGGCCCTCGTTGTCAGTGTGGCCGCCTGGGAGCACAAGTGGCTGTTGCCTAGAATTTCTCTTCCCCGTTTTCGGTACAGTTGGCCACGTCATTTCACATCCCCGCAAGCTCCTCAAGTGCCGCAAGTCTGCAAGTCTCGGGACGCTACGCTAGACGCTTGCTGCCGGCCCCCTCATGTACCTGGCCACAGACGACAAAGCGTTCGGCTGGGCGACGCCTCGTGTACGCCGGCTCGCGCCACCGCGGTCGCCGCGCGTGCAGGGAATGCCGCGCCGTCCAATTGCGTTTGGCGCGCATTCCCCTGATGGACAGAGAAAGCCAAAAGTCGCCGTTCGGCCATTAATGTGGATGTCGTACCAGAGTTAGACCGCTTGTGCCATCTCGCGGCTGCCGCTGCTACTACTGGTGCGCGTCCCCCCGCGCTTATCGAACAGACAGTGTGCTCTGGCTCTGGGTTTGACGCCAGGTCGACGCAGACGTGTGGTACGCGCGTAGCGCGAGTGCTGCTGCGTTTGGCAGTCCCTTGCGGAACACGTTGCTGGCCGAGTGCTCAGACGCACTAGTTACCGACTGCTACCACAGAATACTGCGTTTGCAATTGAAATAGACACCGGGACAGCGCGAACGCAAGTCCCGACTACCAAAAATTATGCGCCCGAGTTACTCACATTTGGAGTAATCGCGGGGGTCAGCTCGACCGAAGTGCAATGGAAGGGCCTCACCCCGGAGGAACCGCCTTCATGATCACGGTATCCCCTACGCCAGGTAAGTATGCATTCGTCGCGCCACAGGCGAGAATTTGTAGTGCCTCGCGCTATCGAGATGTAACGAGAGCTCCTGACGTTTCCGCAATCGGCGAACAGAATGGTGGCCGTCCATGTACCTGTCTCCTTACAAGAGAGCTATTGGCTGTCGAGTTAGATGGCAGACAGTCGCAACAACGCTCCTCTGCCGAGAAAAACGATGCATTTTGTGCGAGCAGCACCATACGGCTCGCGGCGCCGGCCGCTGCTGGGGTTAATTTACCGTTCCCTCCGGAAGATGGCGGGCCAAGTCCGGGTTGCCGCCTCCGGGCCCTCCTCTCCGTCTCCAACGAGCCCTCTTCCTCGGCTGTTGAAACCGCGAATGCGATCTGCGGAATGAGTGCTTTTTGCAGCCACAATGCAAGCCACACTTTACTTTCGCTCCTTCCAGGAGAGCCCTTAGTGCTAGCAAATACGGCAGCATTGTCACGCGCGGTCGACTGTCGCCGAGCAACTGAAGGACCACAGCTCAGACTGTCAGATGTTCTAAGAGAGCTGGATGCACTCGTGAGTGTTGTGCGCGACGAACAAACAGGACGTCAGTGAACTCCAAGAACGAACATCAGCCAGCACGTTCGACATTCGACGCCGAGTAACAGAAGACACTTAAAAGGTAACACTTCTTTTTGCTTCTCCTTCCGAGTAGGACGTGGAAAGCTCGATCGAATATTTGTGCAAATTTTCATTCGGAATATGGACATATTTTCTTCGCGCATAAGAGAGAAAAATAAAGTCTCATCCATGACAACATTTCAGCTGTGTCGGGTTGATTTCGAAGATGCAGATTAATTGTGCGGTATTTGGTAAACGATTGATACCTTGTAGCAATCTTGGCTTAGACGTGGATAGGTAAAGATTAAAACTAAATTGCTTTTTGTTTGTAAACACAACACGTCAGGTGTGTAACAAAGCGATGGGAAACAAGGAAGTCTCTTTTCTGTGAATGTAGTGATTGCAACAACGAATTCACTGAGGGCTACCCGTTTCTGCAATTAGTAATTTATTGAAACTGCCGCTATTACGCGTCTGTCAATGTAGAACTGTGTGTGTTACAGAAGGCACTGTTCGGATATTTTGTCAGTGAGTAGGGAGAAATTGTGTTTTTAATTACACTTGTTACAGATGTTATTTCCATTCCATTCGAACCTATCTGTTCTCACTCCAAGGGCGCCCATACGACAGACAGTTTGTACAGGGGGTGGGGGACGGCTGAATCTGGAGGTATGGTGTACTTTTAATATTTTGGAAGACGAATAGCGAGCTTGTAAAGAGGCCATAAACAGATTTGAAGTTCCGAACCTGGTAAAGACGTGTGTAATACAGACCTTTTGACTCGATTTCTTGCAAGAAAAACACCTGATAACATTGCGTTTTCTACTTTCCCTGGGAGCCCCGAGTACAGGCGAAACACAACACCTGCGACGACAAGACATTCCTTACAGAAAGTAAACGCTCACTGTCGTGGCCTAATAAACAGCCTACAGCGGTTCTCGTCCCATCACCGAATTTGAGCAACGCTGGCCCTCGTTGTCAGTGTGGCCGCCTGGGAGCACAAGTGGCTGTTGCCTAGAATTTCTCTTCCCCGTTTTCGGTACAGTTGGCCACGTCATTTCACATCCCCCGCAAGCTCCTCAAGTGCCGCAAGTCTGCAAGTCTCGGGACGCTACGCTAGACGCTTGCTGCCGGCCCCCTCATGTACCTGGCCACAGACGACAAAGCGTTCGGCTGGGCGACGCCTCGTGTACGCCGGCTCGCGCCACCGCGGTCGCCGCGCGTGCAGGGAATGCCGCGCCGTCCAATTGCGTTTGGCGCGCATTCCCCTGATGGACAGAGAAAGCCAAAAGTCGCCGTTCGGCCATTAATGTGGATGTCGTACCAGAGTTAGACCGCTTGTGCCATCTCGCGGCTGCCGCTGCTACTACTGGTGCGCGTCCCCCGCGCTTATCGAACAGACAGTGTGCTCTGGCTCTGGGTTTGACGCCAGGTCGACGCAGACGTGTGGTACGCGCGTAGCGCGAGTGCTGCTGCGTTTGGCAGTCCCTTGCGGAACACGTTGCTGGCCGAGTGCTCAGACGCACTAGTTACCGACTGCTACCACAGAATACTGCGTTTGCAATTGAAATAGACACCGGGACAGCGCGAACGCAAGTCCCCGACTACCAAAAATTATGCGCCCGAGTTACTCACATTTGGAGTAATCGCGGGGGTCAGCTCGACCGAAGTGCAATGGAAGGGCCTCACCCCGGAGGAACCGCCTTCATGATCACGGTATCCCCTACGCCAGGTAAGTATGCATTCGTCGCGCCACAGGCGAGAATTTGTAGTGCCTCGCGCTATCGAGATGTAACGAGAGCTCCTGACGTTTCCGCAATCGGCGAACAGAATGGTGGCCGTCCATGTACCTGTCTCCTTACAAGAGAGCTATTGGCTGTCGAGTTAGATGGCAGACAGTCGCAACAACGCTCCTCTGCCGAGAAAAACGATGCATTTTGTGCGAGCAGCACCATACGGCTCGCGGCGCCGGCCGCTGCTGGGGTTAATTTACCGTTCCCTCCGGAAGATGGCGGGCCAAGTCCGGGTTGCCGCCTCCGGGCCCTCCTCTCCGTCTCCAACGAGCCCTCTTCCTCGGCTGTTGAAACCGCGAATGC
>NW_026047950.1:0-2500 GCF_023864345.2 Schistocerca serialis cubense
CAACATAGTTAGGTTAAGGCACAACGTAGGTTAGGTTAAGGGCACAACCGTAGGTTAGGTTAAGGCACAACGTAGGTTAGGTTAAGGCACAACGTAGGTTAGGTTAAGGCACAACGTAGGTTAGGTTAAGGCACAACGTAGGTTAGGTTAAGGCACAACGTAGGTTAGGTTAAGGGCACAACGTAGGTTAGGTTAAGGCACAACGTAGGTTAGGTTAAGGCACAACGTAGGTTTAGGTTAAGGCACAACGTAGGTTAGGTTAAGGCACAACGTAGGTTAGGTTAAGGCACAACGTAGGTTAGGTTAAGGCACAACATAGGTTAGGTTAAGGCACAACATAGGTTAGGTTAAGGCACAACATAGGTTAGGTTAAGGCACAACATAGGTTAGGTTAAGGCACAACATAGGTTAGGTTAAGGCACAACATAGGTTAGGTTAAGGCACAACATAGGTTAGGTTAAGGCACAACATTAGCAGGTTAGGTTAAGGCACAACATAGGTTAGGTTAAGGCACAACATAGGTTAGTGGTTAAGGCACAACATAGGTTAGGTTAAGGCACAACATAGGTTAGGTTAAGGCACAACAGTAGGTTAGGTTAAGGCACAACGTAGGTTAGGTTAAGGCACAACGTAGGTTAGGTTAAGGCACAACGTAGGTTAGGTTAAGGCACAACGTAGGTTAGGTTAAGGCACAACGTAGGTTAGGTTAAGGCACAACGTAGGTTAGGTTAAGGCTACAACGTAGGTTAGGTTAAGGTACAACGTAGGTTAGGTTAAGGTACAACGTAGGTTAGGTTAAGGTACAACGTAGGTTAGGTTAAGGTACAACGTAGGTTAGGTTAAGGTACAACGTAGGTTAGGTTAAGGTACAACGTAGGTTAGGTTAAGGTACAAACGCTAGGTTAGGTGAAGGCGCAATGTAGGTTAGGTTAAGGTACGATATACCTTAGGTTAAGGTACAATATCGCTTAGGTTAAGGTACAATATAGCTTAGGTTAAGGTACACGTTGTAGGGAAAGGTGTATTTTGGGGGGGGGAGGGGGCGGCAGGTTCGTTTGATAGTGATTATCGTAAGTGCATGCCTGCGGGATCATCCGATTTGTCACGTCAGGATGCACTTGTGGCTCATGACAGGCGGCGCTCCGATTCCAAGGTTGTGGCAGATCTGTGTCTTTCATTCCTGCCATTGTTTGTGTACTGTGACAGGAGGCAGTATTGTGATGTTGGGTGCACCCCTGTGTAGGACATGTGTGGGTGTTCGTGGCTTAGCTGAGCAATGGCGGATGTCGGAAGGGTGGGATATTCTGTTTCTGGGTGGACCTCCCGGTCTGGTTATGATAGTGTGGATTGTGTAATGTGGCGGAGAGGATGCACCGGATGTTCTTCCATGCTGGTGGTTAGATATTGTGTGTGTGCCTGTTAGAGGCAGAGAGTAGTGTGTGATAGTGTCTGGCTGACGTGTGGTTCTCATTGTGTGCAGAGTCTTTCAGCATGTATAGGGACGGTTGTATATATTATCTGTATTCTGATGGCTCTGCATCTATTACTAATCAGTGCCGTGTATACGGTTACTCTGGTTCCAGTCGAAACTGTCTATCTCTGTACATTAGTGACACTGCGGCTCCACTATGTTGCCGCCCCTGTCGGCCGTTTCCCCCCAGTGTGTGGCTAATGATTATCAGCAATCAGTCTATTAGTCAATACCGGTAGTGTGACGACGTGAAATGTCCGGGATGGGGGAAGCTACACGCTTCCCGTGGGTCAGGGCCTAGAAAGACTCTTCCCACGCAGGAGGCTCGGACTGTCATTACTCTTCCGAGAAATATATTTGCCCAGCGTTTTTTGCGACTGCGAGTGCGACGCGTACGAGTACCGACATGGATGGGGCGCTTCCTAGCTGATCGCTCAGCATCGGAGAAATATATTTGCCCAACGTTTTTTGCGACTGCGAGTGCAACGCCCAAGGGTACCGACGTGGATGGGGCGCTTCCTAGCTGATCGCTCGGCATGGGAATCCGTACAGTGAGCAATGCGATCGCGTCTGTAGCTTGTACGTGGTACAAGCTCGCAGCTCATGTATAGGGACAGCGGGAATGTCGCATATTGGGACATAACTCTTCATGAAACGCAAGTTATAGGTGTGGATTGCACATTACGACTGCGGGAAACTTCCGCCGTTCATCCGCTGGCGTTGCGAGTTTGGCGGTTGGGGTGGGGCACGAGCGGGGTGCGGGTGGTGTGATTGCCGGTCCACGACTTCGTGCGGCAGAGGCACTGGCGTTTGGGTGCTGTGGTCGACACAGGCTGCATGCTTTGTGGGTGGCGTCGAAAGATGGGCACTGTGGGCCATCGATGTCTTAGTCGGCTTGGCGTCCCATAGATGGCGGTATCGTCGTTGCAGGAGCTCATGCTGAGGGAGACCTACAGATGGCGGTATGTTTTGTGGTGCGCTCGACATGGCGGACCTAGTGTTGTCAGATTCGCATAGATGGCGATACTG
>NW_026047950.1:7500-10000 GCF_023864345.2 Schistocerca serialis cubense
GCGTCGACGGGCGGCGCAGCGGCCTCGCCCGCGTCAGGCAGCGGGCTCGCCGCTCCCCGGCGGGACGCCGGCTCTTCCCCCCGACCGATCTCAAGCGCCTCCATGAATTGGCGGACAAGCTGCTTGTGGGCAGCTTGCCGCCGTCGGCACTTGATTGCCTCAAGCGTTCGGTCGGGGAACATCCTGATGAGCTCTTGATTTACAAAGAAGAACCGGGCGTCCCTCTCGAGGAACAGTTCGGCCTCCGCCTTGGCGAGCGACAGGACTTCTTCCTCCGTCCACCTCGCGCGATGCCTCTCCGTGACGATCTCCGCGTTGGCGGCCGCAAGGTGTTGGCGGCGGCGATGGACCCCGAGACCGTTCTTGGTGGTGAAGCTGCGGTGGCACTCACTACAGGCGTATACAGCTGCAAAAGTTACAAGATTTTCGGCACGGCCGGTTGGCCGGCTAGGTGCTGGGGGAGTTGGGGTGGCACCTTCAGCGGAAGGGCCACCACTTTTTCTCTGAATACTGCCCCCAACTAAAAAAAAAAGGGATAGTGCGAGGGGGGGCTGGTAACCCCCCCAAGCCCCTGGTGCGGTCTTCCACTCTGCGAAAATCAGCGGGCTTAAGAGAGTCATAGTTACTCCCGCCGTTTACCCGCGCTTGCTTGAATTTCTTCACGTTGACATTCAGAGCACTGGGCAGAAATCACATTGCGTCAACACCCGCTAGGGCCATCGCAATGCTTTGTTTTAATTAGACAGTCGGATTCCCCCAGTCCGTGCCAGTTCTGAGTTGATCGTTGAATGGCGGCCGAAGAGAATCCGCGCACCCGCGCGCCCCCGGAGGAGCACGCTAAGGCGGACGCGGCCTCGCAGCAAGGAAGATCCGTGGGAGGCCAAGGCACGGGACCGAGCTCGGATCCTGCACGCAGGTTGAAGCACCGGGGCGCGAACGCCGCGCAGGCGCGCGCATCCTGCACCGCCGGCCAGCACGAGGCCGACCAACGGCGAGAGCAGACCACGCCCGCGCTAAACGCCCGCACTTACCGGCACCCCTACGGCACTCACCTCGCCCAGGCCCGGCACGTTAGCGCTGACCCACTTCCCGACCAAGCCCGACACGCCCCGATCCTCAGAGCCAATCCTTATCCCGAAGTTACGGATCCAATTTGCCGACTTCCCTTACCTACATTATTCTATCGACTAGAGGCTCTTCACCTTGGAGACCTGCTGCGGATATGGGTACGAACCGGCGCGACACCTCCACGTGGCCCTCTCCCGGATTTTCAAGGTCCGAGGGGAAGATCGGGACACCGCCGCAACTGCGGTGCTCTTCGCGTTCCAAACCCTATCTCCCTGCTAGAGGATTCCAGGGAACTCGAACGCTCATGCAGAAAAGAAAACTCTTCCCCGATCTCCCGACGGCGTCTCCGGGTCCTTTTGGGTTACCCCGACGAGCATCTCTAAAAGAGGGGCCCGACTTGTATCGGTTCCGCTGCCGGGTTCCGGAATAGGAACCGGATTCCCTTTCGCCCAACGGGGGCCAGCACAAAGCGCATCATGCTATGACGGCCCCCATCAACATCGGATTTCTCCTAGGGCTTAGGATCGACTGACTCGTGTGCAACGGCTGTTCACACGAAACCCTTCTCCGCGTCAGCCCTCCAGGGCCTCGCTGGAGTATTTGCTACTACCACCAAGATCTGCACCGACGGCGGCTCCAGGCAGGCTCACGCCCAGACCCTTCTGCGCCCACCGCCGCGACCCTCCTACTCGTCAGGGCTTCGCGGCCGGCCGCAAGGACCGGCCATGACTGCCAGACTGACGGCCGAGTATAGGCACGACGCTTCAGCGCCATCCATTTTCAGGGCTAGTTGCTTCGGCAGGTGAGTTGTTACACACTCCTTAGCGGATTCCGACTTCCATGGCCACCGTCCTGCTGTCTTAAGCAACCAACGCCTTTCATGGTTTCCCATGAGCGTCGATTCGGGCGCCTTAACTCGGCGTTTGGTTCATCCCACAGCGCCAGTTCTGCTTACCAAAAGTGGCCCACTTGGCACTCCGATCCGAGTCGTTTGCTCGCGGCTTCAGCATATCAAGCAAGCCGGAGATCTCACCCATTTAAAGTTTGAGAATAGGTTGAGGTCGTTTCGGCCCCAAGGCCTCTAATCATTCGCTTTACCGGATGAGACTCGTACGAGCACCAGCTATCCTGAGGGAAACTTCGGAGGGAACCAGCTACTAGATGGTTCGATTAGTCTTTCGCCCCTATACCCAGCTCCGACGATCGATTTGCACGTCAGAATCGCTACGGACCTCCATCAGGGTTTCCCCTGACTTCGTCCTGGCCAGGCATAGTTCACCATCTTTCGGGTCCCAACGTGTACGCTCTAGGTGCGCCTCACCTCGCAATGAGGACGAGACGCCCCGGGAGTGCGGAGGCCGCCGCCCCGTGAAGGGCGGGGAAGCCCCATCCTCCCTCGGCCCGCGCAAGGCGAGACCTTCACTTTCATTAC
>NW_026047950.1:12500-17500 GCF_023864345.2 Schistocerca serialis cubense
CGCCTTCGAACCTCTAACTTTCGTTCTTGATTAATGAAAACATACTTGGCAAATGCTTTCGCTTCTGTTCGTCTTGCGACGATCCAAGAATTTCACCTCTAACGTCGCAATACGAATGCCCCCGCCTGTCCCTATTAATCATTACCTCGGGTTCCGAAAACCAACAAAATAGAACCGAGGTCCTATTCCATTATTCCATGCACACAGTATTCAGGCGGGCTTGCCTGCTTTAAGCACTCTAATTTGTTCAAAGTAAACGTGCCGGCCCACCGAGACACTCAATAAAGAGCACCCTGGTAGGATTTCAACGGGGTCCGCCTCGGGACGCACGAGCACGCACGAGGCGGTCGCACGCCTTCGGCTCGCCCCACCGGCAGGACGTCCCACGATACATGCCAGTTAAACACCGACGGGCGGTGAACCAACAGCGTGGGACACAAATCCAACTACGAGCTTTTTAACCGCAACAACTTTAATATACGCTATTGGAGCTGGAATTACCGCGGCTGCTGGCACCAGACTTGCCCTCCAATAGATACTCGTTAAAGGATTTAAAGTGTACTCATTCCGATTACGGGGCCTCGGATGAGTCCCGTATCGTTATTTTTCGTCACTACCTCCCCGTGCCGGGAGTGGGTAATTTGCGCGCCTGCTGCCTTCCTTGGATGTGGTAGCCGTTTCTCAGGCTCCCTCTCCGGAATCGAACCCTGATTCCCCGTTACCCGTTACAACCATGGTAGGCGCAGAACCTACCATCGACAGTTGATAAGGCAGACATTTGAAAGATGCGTCGCCGGTACGAGGACCGTGCGATCAGCCCAAAGTTATTCAGAGTCACCAAGGCAAACGGACCGGACGAGCCGACCGATTGGTTTTGATCTAATAAAAGCGTCCCTTCCATCTCTGGTCGGGACTCTGTTTGCATGTATTAGCTCTAGAATTACCACAGTTATCCAAGTAACGTGGGTACGATCTAAGGAACCATAACTGATTTAATGAGCCATTCGCGGTTTCACCTTAATGCGGCTTGTACTGAGACATGCATGGCTTAATCTTTGAGACAAGCATATGACTACTGGCAGGATCAACCAGGGAGCTGCGTCAACTAGAGCTGAGCAGCCGGCCGCCCGGGAGTGTGTCCCGGGGGCCCGCGCGAACACGCAAGCGTCCGCTCAATTATTCTGCAAACAGGAGGAGGCTGAGCTCCCCTGCACAACACACCTCGAAACCCTCTCAGGTCCCGGCGGCGCGCAGCGCCGTCCTAAGTACTTGGTCGGGTTCGAGAGAGGCGCAATCGCCCGGAGTTAGGCGAGTAGACGCTTTAGGTGCGACCACCCGTGCTCCCAACTGAGCTTGCCGCTGCCGACAGAGGCCCGGGAGCGTGCTGTCGTGGCATTGCCGGCGGGAGACAACACGCGCCACCTACGGTGACCGGCAGCTCCAACGCCAGCGCCACAGAAGGACAAAAGCCCCACTTGGGTGCCGAAGCGAACTCTCCCAGCACAGTGCACGCGCCAACACGTCCGCACAGCTGCGATACAAACCACCTGCGAGAACCGCTGGGGCGACCGAGCAGCAGACGGCGTCGCGGCGCCGAGCGCCGGGCGGCGGCGCATCCTCAGCGCACACAGTCCTCAATCGGACCAGCACACTGCAGATGGCCACCGCGCTTCGCACCGGGCCCGCGAGGACCTACTTTGGCCGCAAGGCGCCGCGAGCAGGGGGCGCCGGCGCGCAGCTGCGCCGCCTGCCGCGTCCGTCGGCCGGCGCGCCTGCCACTGGCCGCCCCCACCAGCCGGCTGTAGCGCGTGCGCCCACGCACCGCGCTGCCAGCACGCCGGGCGGCCCCCCCTCACCGGCCGGGGACGGTCCCACCCAGCCACCGCCGCGTATCGCCTCACACCCAGATCCCCTTTCGCGTTCGTGGGCATGGTGGGTCCCCTTTCACGTTCGTGGGCATGGTGGGTATCCCTGAAACAACCGGTTAATAGCTCGACCGATCGTCGCCAACACTGATTCACCTCTAGCGAGAACAACCGCACCACAACGGGTTACCTGTTGTTCATTTGCGTAACGTCACCAGCAAACGTAGACGTCCATCGCCATTTGCAACGAGTATTGCATGCCTGTGTCAGGTGTCACAACACACTACGTCTGCCCACATAGACGCAACAACATGTGCACGCCTCGAGAACACGTGGAAGGTAGCCCCCGTACGTATGCGGTGTCCATTGCGCGAACGACTGTCAGCCGGCCTCTGCAGGATGTCGCAGATGTGGAACGCGGTGCAACATGCTATCACGGTGTGTGAGAAGAGACGACTACGTCCGAATACACTCTCCACTACATCAACAGACTGCTCATGCTGATCGCCATCCAGGGCGTCCGTTCCTCCCACACGTCTGAATGGCGTACCACACTGCAATCCAGCTCTTATAGGGAGACGACACGTAGCTGCGTGCACAATATTTGGACTGTATGGTCTGCCGTTGCTAGGCGCAGTCGTCGTACGGTCACACATGTGCCACGATGTATCATTCAGTACATACGGACCAATGTGCAGTACAGTTTGTGGGTTTTGCGTACATCGGCGGACAGGTGACAGGCCGTACCACAACGTAGGCTGAGTACGTCGGCATGCGAAGGGCATTGAACATGCAAACTTCTCAACGACCAGCTTGCGAAGGCAGGGGGGAAGGGGGGGGGGCATGTACGTCCTGCTGCTATCCACATTACAGTGTATAGCAGGAGCATGTGGAAAGTCAGCAACACCTGCAAGGTGTTTAACATGACGCGATACACAGGGGACCGGGCAGTGCGAATAGCGAACTATATTGCGAGGGTTGCGGTTAGGCAACACTACACTAATTTAACGAGTTGCATAACAATTACAGAGCAGGTTCAGCGACAACGTGCGTCAGGTTAAGGCGCAATATAGGTTAGGTTGAGGCACAATATAGGTTAGGTTAAGGCACAACATGGGTTACGTTAAGGCACAAATTGGGTTACGTTAAGGCACAACATGGGTTACGTTAAGGCACAACATGGGTTACGTTAAGGCACAAATTAGGTTACGTTAAGGCACAAATTAGGTTACGTTAAGGCACAAATTAGGTTACGTTAAGGCACAAATTAGGTTACGTTAAGGCACAAATTAGGTTACGTTAAGGCACAAATTAGGTTACGTTAAGGCACAAATTAGGTTACGTTAAGGCACAAATTAGGTTACGTTAAGGCACAAATTAGGTTACGTTAAGGCACAAATTAGGTTACGTTAAGGCACAAATTAGGTTACGTTAAGGCACAAATTAGGTTACGTTAAGGCACAAATTAGGTTACGTTAAGGCACAAATTAGGTTACGTTAAGGCACAAATTAGGTTACGTTAAGGCACAAATTAGGTTACGTTAAGGCACAAATTAGGTTACGTTAAGGCACAAATTAGGTTACGTTAAGGCACAAATTAGGTTACGTTAAGGTACAATATGGGTTAGGTTAAGGTACAATATGGGTTAGGTTAAGGTACAATATGGGTTAGGTTAAGGTACAATATGGGTTAGGTTAAGGTACAATATGGGTTAGGTTAAGGCACAACGTAGGTTAGGTTAAGGCACAACGTAGGTTAGGTTAAGGCACAACATAGGTTAGGTTAAGGCACAACATAGGTTAGGTTAAGGCACAACATAGGTTAGGTTAAGGCACAACATAGGTTAGGTTAAGGCACAACATAGGTTAGGTTAAGGCACAACATAGGTTAGGTTAAGGCACAACATAGGTTAGGTTAAGGCACAACATAGGTTAGGTTAAGGCACAACATAGGTTAGGTTAAGGCACAACATAGGTTAGGTTAAGGCACAACATAGGTTAGGTTAAGGCACAACATAGGTTAGGTTAAGGCACAACGTAGGTTAGGTTAAGGCACAACGTAGGTTAGGTTAAGGCACAACGTAGGTTAGGTTAAGGCACAACGTAGGTTAGGTTAAGGCACAACGTAGGTTAGGTTAAGGCACAACGTAGGTTAGGTTAAGGCACAACGTAGGTTAGGTTAAGGCACAACGTAGGTTAGGTTAAGGCACAACATAGGTTAGGTTAAGGCACAACATAGGTTAGGTTAAGGCACAACATAGGTTAGGTTAAGGCACAACATAGGTTAGGTTAAGGCACAACATAGGTTAGGTTAAGGCACAACATAGGTTAGGTTAAGGCACAACGTAGGTTAGGTTAAGGCACAACGTAGGTTAGGTTAAGGCACAACGTAGGTTAGGTTAAGGCACAACGTAGGTTAGGTTAAGGCACAACGTAGGTTAGGTTAAGGCACAACGTAGGTTAGGTTAAGGCACAACGTAGGTTAGGTTAAGGTACAACGTAGGTTAGGTTAAGGTACAACGTAGGTTAGGTTAAGGTACAACGTAGGTTAGGTTAAGGTACAACGTAGGTTAGGTTAAGGTACAACGTAGGTTAGGTTAAGGTACAACGTAGGTTAGGTTAAGGTACAACGTAGGTTAGGTTAAGGTACAACGTAGGTTAGGTGAAGGCGCAATGTAGGTTAGGTTAAGGTACGATATACCTTAGGTTAAGGTACAATATCGCTTAGGTTAAGGTACAATATAGCTTAGGTTAAGGTACACGTTGTAGGGAAAGGTGTATTTTGGGGGGGGAGGGGGCGGCAGGTTCGTTGATAGTGATTATCGTAAGTGCATGCCTGCGGGATCATCCGATTTGTCACGTCAGGATGCACTTGTGGCTCATGACAGGCGGCGCTCCGATTCCAAGGTTGTGGCAGATCTGTGTCTTTCATTCCTGCCATTGTTTGTGTACTGTGACAGGAGGCAGTATTGTGATGTTGGGTGCACCCCTGTGTAGGACATGTGTGGGTGTTCGTGGCTTAGCTGAGCAATGGCGGATGTCGGAAGGGTGGGATATTCTGTTTTCTGGGTGGACCTCCCGGTCTGGTTATGATAGTGTGGATTGTGTAATGTGGCGGAGAGGATGCACCGGATG
>NW_026047950.1:22500-25000 GCF_023864345.2 Schistocerca serialis cubense
GCCCTGGCGAACGCCCCGTGCTGGCTGCACAGACACGCCCACGCCGGCGCCGTCCGCTATCACTGTCGTGCTGCCCTCGTAGCACCGCTCGACATACTCGACAAAACAATCCGGCAGGCCATGCGCCTTCAGCACGGGGCGAAGGGCAGCATGATCTACCGAATCGAATGCCTTAGATACGTCGATCGATGCCACAAAGACAGAGCGGCAGGAGCGAACTGCGTCGGTGAGAGCAGTGTCCAAGATGAAGGTATTTTCCAACATCCCATCCCGAGGGATGAATGCCCGCTGACGTTCGTCCACAGCACATGCGCGCATCAGGCGTGACGCGAGAACCTTGTGAAAGGTCCGCGCCAACACCGAGCAGACCGTAATGGGGCGAAAGTCAGCGGGGGATGTTGGTGCAGCCGTCTTCGGGAGAAGGGACGTTCGCGCGCGAAGCAGGCGTTCCGGAAGGGCGCGGGCCAGAAGGAAGAGATTCATCACTTTCACCAGGACTTCGTGCGGCAGGCGCCGCAACTCCGCTGGGGTAAGGCCGTCCGGCCCGGCTGCTGATCCCCTGGGCGGCAACGCGGCGGCGACCTCCTCATGTGTGACCGGCCCCCATAGGCACTCGGGAGCGACAGGCTCCGAGTGCGGGAGGAGGCGGTCACGAATGAAGCCCGCGGTGGAGATGGGCTTCTTGGTGAAGAGGTCCGCCCAGAAGTCCAGCAGACCAGGGATGGCAGGTGGCGGCTGGAGCAGGGTGCCATCCAAGAGGCCGCGCACGCAACGTGCACGCGACCGTCGGAAGGCATCCTGCGTTCTCGCGTACTCCCAGCGGCGCCGCTTGCGCTTCTGCGTCGGCGGCGCGGCAGGCGGCCGCTTCGATGGTTGGCGCGGCCGCTGTGTCCTGGTGATCGATCTCTCCCCTCTGGACCCGACCGACGCAAGGGCATCCGGGAGCATGCCCAGGATGACATCGGGCGGCGTGCCCCGCCCCAGACCTATGACACGATCCAGGGCAGAGAAACGCTGGGCGGAAGCGGGTAGCCCCGCCAGATGCTCCCAGATGGCGGCGTCAGTCGGCCCCTCCGGCGGCGGCCCGGTGGTGTCGGCCGCGAAGTCCTCGGCTGCGTCGACGGGCGGCGCAGCGGCCTCGCCCGCGTCAGGCAGCGGGCTCGCCGCTCCCCGGCGGGACGCCGGCTCTTCCCCCCGACCGATCTCAAGCGCCTCCATGAATTGGCGGACAAGCTGCTTGTGGGCAGCTTGCCGCCGTCGGCACTTGATTGCCTCAAGCGTTCGGTCGGGGAACATCCTGATGAGCTCTTGATTTACAAAGAAGAACCGGGCGTCCCTCTCGAGGAACAGTTCGGCCTCCGCCTTGGCGAGCGACAGGACTTCTTCCTCCGTCCACCTCGCGCGATGCCTCTCCGTGACGATCTCCGCGTTGGCGGCCGCAAGGTGTTGGCGGCGGCGATGGACCCCGAGACCGTTCTTGGTGGTGAAGCTGCGGTGGCACTCACTACAGGCGTATACAGCTGCAAAAGTTACAAGATTTTCGGCACGGCCGGTTGGCCGGCTAGGTGCTGGGGGAGTTGGGGTGGCACCTTCAGCGGAAGGGCCACCACTTTTTCTCTGAATACTGCCCCCAACTAAAAAAAAAAGGGATAGTGCGAGGGGGGGCTGGTAACCCCCCCAAGCCCCTGGTGCGGTCTTCCACTCTGCGAAAATCAGCGGGCTTAAGAGAGTCATAGTTACTCCCGCCGTTTACCCGCGCTTGCTTGAATTTCTTCACGTTGACATTCAGAGCACTGGGCAGAAATCACATTGCGTCAACACCCGCTAGGGCCATCGCAATGCTTTGTTTTAATTAGACAGTCGGATTCCCCCAGTCCGTGCCAGTTCTGAGTTGATCGTTGAATGGCGGCCGAAGAGAATCCGCGCACCCGCGCGCCCCCGGAGGAGCACGCTAAGGCGGACGCGGCCTCGCAGCAAGGAAGATCCGTGGGAGGCCAAGGCACGGGACCGAGCTCGGATCCTGCACGCAGGTTGAAGCACCGGGGCGCGAACGCCGCGCAGGCGCGCGCATCCTGCACCGCCGGCCAGCACGAGGCCGACCAACGGCGAGAGCAGACCACGCCCGCGCTAAACGCCCGCACTTACCGGCACCCCTACGGCACTCACCTCGCCCAGGCCCGGCACGTTAGCGCTGACCCACTTCCCGACCAAGCCCGACACGCCCCGATCCTCAGAGCCAATCCTTATCCCGAAGTTACGGATCCAATTTGCCGACTTCCCTTACCTACATTATTCTATCGACTAGAGGCTCTTCACCTTGGAGACCTGCTGCGGATATGGGTACGAACCGGCGCGACACCTCCACGTGGCCCTCTCCAGGATTTTCAAGGTCCGAGGGGAAGATCGGGACACCGCCGCAACTGCGGTGCTCTTCGCGTTCCAAACCCTATCTCCCTGCTAGAGGATTCCAGGGAACTCGAACGCTCATGCAGAAAAGAAA
>NW_026047950.1:30000-33116 GCF_023864345.2 Schistocerca serialis cubense
TGTCGTGGCATTGCCGGCGGGAGACAACACGCGCCACCTACGGTGACCGGCAGCTCCAACGCCAGCGCCACAGAAGGACAAAAGCCCCACTTGGGTGCCGAAGCGAACTCTCCCAGCACAGCGCACGCGCCAACACGTCCGCACAGCTGCGATACAAACCACCTGCGAGAACCGCTGGGGCGACCGAGCAGCAGACGGCGTCGCGGCGCCGAGCGCCGGGCGGCGGCGCATCCTCAGCGCACACAGTCCTCAATCGGACCAGCACACTGCAGATGGCCACCGCGCTTCGCACCGGGCCCGCGAGGACCTACTTTGGCCGCAAGGCGCCGCGAGCAGGGGGCGCCGGCGCGCAGCTGCGCCGCCTGCCGCGTCCGTCGGCCGGCGCGCCTGCCACTGGCCGCCCCCACCAGCCGGCTGTAGCGCGTGCGCCCACGCACCGCGCTGCCAGCACGCCGGGCGGCCCCCCCTCACCGGCCGGGGACGGTCCCACCCAGCCACCGCCGCGTATCGCCTCACACCCAGATCCCCTTTCGCGTTCGTGGGCATGGTGGGTCCCCTTTCACGTTCGTGGGCATGGTGGGTATCCCTGAAACAACCGGTTAATAGCTCGACCGATCGTCGCCAACACTGATTCACCTCTAGCGAGAACAACCGCACCACAACGGGTTACCTGTTGTTCATTTGCGTAACGTCACCAGCAAACGTAGACGTCCATCGCCATTTGCAACGAGTATTGCATGCCTGTGTCAGGTGTCACAACACACTACGTCTGCCCACATAGACGCAACAACATGTGCACGCCTCGAGAACACGTGGAAGGTAGCCCCCGTACGTATGCGGTGTCCATTGCGCGAACGACTGTCAGCCGGCCTCTGCAGGATGTCGCAGATGTGGAACGCGGTGCAACATGCTATCACGGTGTGTGAGAAGAGACGACTACGTCCGAATACACGCTCCACTACATCAACAGACTGCTCATGCTGATCGCCATCCAGGGCGTCCGTTCCTCCCACACGTCTGAATGGCGTACCACACTGCAATCCAGCTCTTATAGGGAGACGACACGTAGCTGCGTGCACAATATTTGGACTGTATGGTCTGCCGTTGCTAGGCGCAGTCGTCGTACGGTCACACATGTGCCACGATGTATCATTCAGTACATACGGACCAATGTGCAGTACAGTTTGTGGGTTTTGCGTACATCGGCGGACAGGTGACAGGCCGTACCACAACGTAGGCTGAGTACGTCGGCATGCGAAGGGCATTGAACATGCAAACTTCTCAACGACCAGCTTGCGAAGGCAGGGGGGAAGGGGGGGGGGGCATGTACGTCCTGCTGCTATCCACATTACAGTGTATAGCAGGAGCATGTGGAAAGTCAGCAACACCTGCAAGGTGTTTAACATGACGCGATACACAGGGGACCGGGCAGTGCGAATAGCGAACTATATTGCGAGGGTTGCGGTTAGGCAACACTACACTAATTTAACGAGTTGCATAACAATTACAGAGCAGGTTCAGCGACAACGTGCGTCAGGTTAAGGCGCAATATAGGTTAGGTTGAGGCACAATATAGGTTAGGTTAAGGCACAACATGGGTTACGTTAAGGCACAAATTGGGTTACGTTAAGGCACAACATGGGTTACGTTAAGGCACAACATGGGTTACGTTAAGGCACAAATTAGGTTACGTTAAGGCACAAATTAGGTTACGTTAAGGCACAAATTAGGTTACGTTAAGGCACAAATTAGGTTACGTTAAGGCACAAATTAGGTTACGTTAAGGCACAAATTAGGTTACGTTAAGGCACAAATTAGGTTACGTTAAGGCACAAATTAGGTTACGTTAAGGCACAAATTAGGTTACGTTAAGGCACAAATTAGGTTACGTTAAGGCACAAATTAGGTTACGTTAAGGCACAAATTAGGTTACGTTAAGGCACAAATTAGGTTACGTTAAGGCACAAATTAGGTTACGTTAAGGCACAAATTAGGTTACGTTAAGGCACAAATTAGGTTACGTTAAGGCACAAATTAGGTTACGTTAAGGCACAAATTAGGTTACGTTAAGGCACAAATTAGGTTACGTTAAGGTACAATATGGGTTAGGTTAAGGTACAATATGGGTTAGGTTAAGGTACAATATGGGTTTAGGTTAAGGTACAATATGGGTTAGGTTAAGGTACAATATGGGTTAGGTTAAGGCACAACGTAGGTTAGGTTAAGGCACAACGTAGGGTTAGGTTAAGGCACAACATAGGTTAGGTTAAGGCACAACATAGGTTAGGTTAAGGCACAACATAGGTTAGGTTAAGGCACAACATAGGTTAGGTTAAGGCACAACATAGGTTAGGTTAAGGCACAACATAGGTTAGGTTAAGGCACAACATAGGTTAGGTTAAGGCACAACATAGGTTAGGTTAAGGCACAACATAGGTTAGGTTAAGGCACAACATAGGTAGGTTAAGGCACAACATAGGTTAGGTTAAGGCACAACATAGGTTAGGTTAAGGCACAACGTAGGTTAGGTTAAGGCACAACGTAGGTTAGGTTAAGGCACAACGTAGGTTAGGTTAAGGCACAACGTAGGTTAGGTTAAGGCACAACGTAGGTTAGGGTTAAGGCACAACGTAGGTTAGGTTAAGGCACAACGTAGGTTAGGTTAAGGCACAACGTAGGTTAGGTTAAGGCACAACGTAGGTTAGGTTAAGGCACAACGTAGGTTAGGTTAAGGCACAACATAGGTTAGGTTAAGGCACAACATAGGTTAGGTTAAGGCACAACATAGGTTAGGTTAAGGCACAACATAGGTTAGGTTAAGGCACAACATAGGTTAGGTTAAGGCACAACATAGGTTAGGTTAAGGCACAACATAGGTTAGGTTAAGGCACAACATAGGTTAGGTTTAAGGCACAACATAGGTTAGGTTAAGGCACAACATAGGTTAGGTTAAGGCACAACATAGGTTAGGTTAAGGCACAACATAGGTTAGGTTAAGGCACAACATAGGTTAGGTTAAGGCACAACATTAGGTTAGGTTTAAGGCACAACGTAGGTTAGGTTAAGGCACAACGTAGGTTAGGTTAAGGCACAACGTAGGTTAGGTTAAGGCACAA
>NW_026047951.1:0-7500 GCF_023864345.2 Schistocerca serialis cubense
CGCACCTTGTTTTGTTTTAACTTTGCACTGTCACAGCACAGCCGCCGCCGGCGCACGTCCGCCATCTTGTCGTCCACACAGCCCGTGTGGCCCAACACACACACACACACACACACACATTTTGCACGGTCGCAGTCGCCTTCCAAACCGACAACGGCAGCAACAATGACCATTGTTAAAGGGAGGCGTGTCGACACACCGCCCTCCACTCCCGCGCGCAACGGCCGTCGACACGAACGAAACAGCTGATCCGGCCGCCTATGCCCACACGCCTTGCCTCGGAAACCCCAACGCCGCCGCAAACAAACACACAGAGCCAAACCACGCAAGCAAATAATCACCGCCTCTCGCACAACAACACACAGCCCGCCATCTCCGTCGCGATCGATACAAAGACACACAATAACAAACACACAAACGAAGCAGCTCCACACACAGCCAGCCACATGACACGTTTCCTTTCCTTCTCCCCTCCCAGTCACATCACGTCGCTCAAACGGAAAGAAAGAAACAAACAAACAAACAACACAGCGCACACACGCAGCAACAACAACACAGACTCTTTCGCACTTTTCAACTTCCGAACAGTGTGGTGGCCCTGAAAAGGGCCGTTTTCTAGTCTCTCCCACCCACAAGCACGGCCGCGGGAAGGCCAGCGCCCGCTGCGACGCAGCCTAACCGCCGAAACCGTACAGGGTGCGCCCCTGCCTCTTCAGGGCGTACACCACGTCCATGGCCGTCACAGTCTTGCGCTTGGCGTGCTCAGTGTACGTCACCGCGTCGCGGATCACGTTCTCCAGGAACACCTTCAGCACCCCGCGGGTCTCCTCGTAGATCAGACCAGAGATGCGCTTCACGCCGCCCCTGCGAGCCAGGCGGCGGATGGCGGGCTTCGTGATGCCCTGGATGTTGTCGCGCAACACCTTGCGGTGCCGCTTGGCGCCACCCTTGCCGAGCCCCTTTCCTCCCTTGCCGCGGCCTGTCATCCTTCCTTCCTCGGGCAAAGCAAAACGTGCACAAACAGCAGCTGCAGCGGCTGGCGAGTCGGCTACGGTCTGCGCCCAGCGCGCCCGCCGCCCCCCTATATAGACTCTGGCCCGCCCTCCCCCCCACCACGCGCAACCGAGGGCATATAAGCGCAGCACGGAGGCGCGCGGGCCCGTTGTCAAGGCAGCACCGGACGCCGCGCCGCACCTAACCTCCACGCACGCCGCTCCGCTACCGCTACCGCTACCGCCATGGCCCGCACAAAGCAAACGGCCCGCAAGTCCACCGGCGGAAAGGCGCCGCGCAAACAGCTCGCCACCAAGGCGGCGAGGAAGAGCGCGCCCGCCACCGGAGGCGTCAAGAAGCCCCACCGCTACAGGCCGGGCACCGTCGCCCTGCGAGAAATCAGGCGCTACCAGAAGAGCACAGAGCTGCTCATCCGCAAGCTGCCATTCCAGCGCCTAGTGCGCGAGATCGCCCAGGACTTCAAGACCGACCTGCGCTTCCAGAGCTCCGCAGTCATGGCCCTGCAGGAGGCCAGCGAGGCCTACCTCGTCGGCCTCTTCGAAGACACCAACCTGTGCGCAATCCACGCCAAGCGCGTCACCATCATGCCCAAGGACATCCAGCTCGCGCGCCGCATCCGCGGCGAGCGCGCCTAAACCGCGCCGCGGCACCGCACCGCACAAACAAAAACGGCCCTTTTCAGGGCCACTAACATCTCTCCGTCGCGAGCAAACTTTGTCGGTCGCCTGCCTCTCGCCCCGCAACCCAAAAACAAAAACCACCACTTCCCGTCCGTCCGCCACACCCGCTCACTCTGCCTGCCTGCTAGCAGCGCGCAACAATCACACATCATCCCTCCCCGGCGCTCAAAGCGCACAATACCCAACGGCCGACGTCACACCGCACGGGTGGGTGGGTGGCTGGCTGGCTGGCCGGCCGCCCGCCGCTTTCGTTTCGAAAACAAAAAAAACCCGCACTCCACTCCGACGGCCAACGGCCAGGCAGGCGCGCTCGCTCGCTCGCTCTACACGCCACCGAAATCCCCGCCGACTCCTTCCACATCTCAACGTGCCCCCCGTTGCAAAACATAACACACACAAAGGAACAAAACAAAACACAGACCAGACACGACTAGACAAGACAGACATCCGAGAAGAACGAACGCAGGCAAGCCAACCAACGTATTCAAACAAAACAACGTGACAGAAAACCAACCGTCGGCCGCCGCCACAAACACGGCGACAATCAACCACGACAACAACAACACCGCTTACCGCTACCGCCGCCCACACCCGCCACCGACCCCCGCAATCCAACCACCACGGCACGCAAACAGCATCCCCACGGGCATACAGAAACGCCAGACAGACACCCACACCAAACGCAACACGACAATCAAAACCTTCCCCGACGTGCTTTGATGGCCCTGAGAAGGGCCGTTTTGGGCCGCGCGTCTCTTGCGCGCCACTAGACGACGACGGGGGGTGGGGACGACGGAGTCAAGCGCCAAACCCTTCCTTTCCCATCTCTTTCTCCTCTACTCTACTTCTTCTTCTTGGGCGAAGCCTTCGCCTTAGACGGCGTCGTCGCCTTCTTCGGGCGCGGCGCCTTCGGCTTCTTCGTCGGAACCTTGGCGGCCTTCTTCGCCTTCGACGGCGACTTGGCCTTGGCCGGCTTGGCCGCAGCCGCCTTCTTCGCACCCGCGGGAGCGGCCGACGCCGCAGACGCCTTCTTGGCGGCGCCCGCCTTCCGACCGGTCGCCGCCTTCACGCCACCAGCCTTCTTTGCGCCGGCCGCACGGGCGCCCTTCTTCTCCTTGCTGGCCGGAGCGGCGCGCTTCTTCTTGGCACCGCCAGCACGAGCCTTGCCGCCCTCGGCCGCCCCCCCGCCGCCGGCGCCGGCAAGCTTGAACGAGCCGGACGCGCCCTTCCCCTTCGTCTGCACCAGCTCGCCCGCCACGACGGCCGACTTGAGGTACTTCTTGATAAACGGCGCCAGCTTCTCCGCGTCCAGCTTGTAGTGCGCGGCTATGTACTTCTTGATCGCCTGCAGCGACGACCCGCCGCGCTCCTTCAGACTCTTGATGGCGGCCGTCACCATCTCAGAGGTGCGCGGGTGCGCAGGCTTGGCGCGCGGCTTCTTCGCAGACGACGCAGACTTGGCCTTCTTCGTAGTGCCGGTGGCGGCGGGTGCCGCAGCAGTCTCGTTCGTAGCCGCCTGATCTGCCATTTCGACGACGCGCGTAACACACAGCGAGAGCGAGCGGGACGGCAGGCACGCAAGCACAGCACAGCAGCAGAGCAGAGAATCACAAGGCCCAGCCAGTGTCGCGGGCGGGCGCGGACGGCCGAGAGAGCGGCCGCCACTCTGCGCGCCGCCGCGCCGCGCCTCCCGCGCTTGCTACCGCCCAACGTCCGACAGCCTGTGCGGAGCAGCCCCAAACCTGCGCCACAACCGCCCGCGCCTTTCAAACCACCGAGGATGGGGCTACACACAGCCACACCACAGTCGCCAACCAGTCGCCACGGCAGCGCCGCAAACCACGGCCAAACTGCAGCTACCGCGCGCTACAGCCTGGGTCGGCCCGCCGAGAATCGCCGCCCCCGCCCAAATGCCGCCCCCACAGCCCCAGCCGACGACCCGCCACAATGGCCAAACCTTCGGCAAAACTCCCACACCGTCGCCGCGGCAGCCCGGCCAGCGCGGCCGGCGCCACAGCCACACAAGCCGAGGCGTGCGGCGATGACGGCCGTGCAAACGCGCCTCCGCCGCCCCATCGCCTTCCGTCGCCCTCCCGCCGTTTCCCGATCGGCCCGCAGCCGTCGGGCCACATCGCGCGCCGTCCTCCTCCTCTCGCCCGCCAACATTCACAGCCGTTTCTCAACAATTGCCCGCCGCAAACGGACGCCGCCTGCGCAACAGGCGCCGCCGCCCCTCGCCGCTTCCCACCCACAACCCCTCGACCGAGGCAAACCGCAATCCGAATCTACAGACCAACCCAATCTGCCGTCAAGCACACACGACAGCCGACCTTACACGTTACGCGTTACACATTACGTTTACACGTCTACGTTAGGTTAGGTTAGGTGGACGTGGGTTAGGTTAAGGGGACTTGGGTTAGGTTAAGCGTCAAACCTAGGTTAAGCATTCAAACACGTCAGGCGTCAGAGGTTAGGTTAGGTTAGGTTAGGTTACACGTTAGGTTAGGTTAAGGGGTCAGTGCTAGGTTAAGAAGCGGTCAAACGTAGGTTAAAAAAGCGTTCAAACGTGAGGCGTGAGCCGGACAGCTTACCTTACGTAGACGTTAGGGGCTCACAGGCTGAGCTCACCTCGCCACACCACAGGTTAGGTTCGGTTCGGTTCGGTTCGCTCGGCTCAGCGTAAAGCGCCGAGGTCAGGGTTACGTTCGTTCACCTTCGGGCGCCACACTTTCGGTTGAAAGGTCGCGACGGGACGACGTCGGCAGGCACGCCGCAAACGAACAAAAACGTACAGACGGGGGAGCAGCACGACCACGACCAGACACCGAGCGCGAACGAGACACACGCGAACCACCCCCACCGGCCAAAGGGCACCACACAACAACCCCCCAGAGCACCACGTGTCGACACCAGAGCAACCCGCCGCTCACGCGACAGACATGGCTGGCACCGAAGGGCAACCGCCCGCAACTGCGCTTTCCGCGCCGGCCCGGATGCACGTCGTGCTACAACAACACCACTACCGTACACAGCCGCTGTTCACAACATCACTATCAATGGCGCGCCCGCGGCTCGCCGCCGTCGCAGTCGCAGCCCCAACGCCAGCACTTTTGCACCACCATTCACACGCACCGCAACACAGCTCGCCGACACAGCCGAACAAAACAAACACCACACAACAACAGCAACAACGCCGCCGCCTCTACTTGTGCCGGCGACCCACCCCGCCGATGGCGCACCTTTCGCCAGCCGGCAATCGACACACACGCACGCACCCACCCACCGGGGCCCAGTGCAAAAAAAAAAAAACACAAAAACAAAAAAACAAAACAACACAAACGACACGGGAAGCGCACACCGCCACTTCGCGCGCACGCCACCAACCAGTCGTCGTCTCAAAATAACAAACACAAACAAAATAAACTAACAACTAGGGCAACACAAAACAAAAACGCCTCGCACGAACCGCCCACAAAAAGGACAAGCACACGCACAGCCTCTGCTGACGACCACGACGCAGCGGCACGCTGCTCCTGTCCCGCGCCCCGCGCCCCGCGCCCCACTCGATTCACAACTCACGCGACACCGTCAACGACGGGCTCGCTTCCCGCAACCTACCACCTTTCCGCCACGACGCACAGCCCCAGCCCCACCCGACGACTGCACTTTCACCACCGCCTCCCCCTTCCCCCCCAAAACACACACACACACACAGCCAGCCAAAAACGCACTCGCGACCCACACATGCACGTGCATCGGCACACGCCAACCAGTCAACGTCGACAACCACACGCAAGGCTCGAAACGAAAACGAAACCGGCGTCCTTCCACGTTGCCATCAAGCTACGCGACACAAGACACAAGGAACCAACACAACAGCCGGCCCCACTAATTCCCACTCTCACGCCGCAAAAAGCACACCGAAACCGCCAAACACGCACGCACATTCCCCTTCGCACTGACACCACCGACCGGCTCGCTACCACACACCCTCTCGGCAGCCGTTTCACGCCAATTCGCCACACAGTCGACAAGCGCCCGCCCTGTACGGCACACGCAACGACGCAGCGCAGCAAAGGGCGCCCGCAACACATACCTCTCCGCCGCCCGACGCGCCAACCGCCACACCACACCGCCAGCCACTCGCAAATTGTGCACTGCCACCAGCCACACGTCCAACACGCCGCGCCGCCTCCGGCCACCCGCCAGGGGGCGCTCACGTCCGCGACAACAGCGCGGCCCGCCGGGCCGGGCCGAACCGAACCGAGCCGCCGCTGCTCTGCACTCGGCACGGCCACACCCTGCTGCAGACCGGGCTCGTCCCTCTGTACGCGTCTGCCTGCGCATCAACACAACACGACCTTTTTTTTTTTTTTTTTCTCCTCTCTCTACCGCCATCCCTTCTTCTCGCGTTTTACCCGTTGTTGCAGCAGCGGCGCACACCTACACATCCACAGCCCCAGCCGAGCCGGCCTCACCTCAGGGCCCGCCGCCAGCGTCTCCTCCTCGGGCACAGGTGCGGTGCTGTGGCCGCCCATCCAACCGCATTGCTGGCCGTCCAGCCACCAGGCGTTCCCACTGCCGCGAGCCACGCCGCGCACCGACCCTGCTGCAGAAAACGAAGCATAGCCAGAGACCGACCGATACACAAAGCAAGCCGTCGCCTCGCCTCTTGTCCTTCCTGCCTTCCTTCCGCCCCCGCCCTTCTCACACCACCGCCTCTCCACTTTCGCCCCCCCCTCCTTTTTTTTTTTTGTTTTCTTCTTTCTTTCTTTCTTTGGCCCTCTCTCCTTCCCGCCATGGCGGTTACGGCACCGCCTGCAGCGGCAGATTTTTTGCGCCCACACGCCTACTCCTACCACCATTAACCTTGCCCTGCCCTGCCCTGCCCTGCCCTGCCCTGCCCTGCCCATCAACGTCGCAGTCGAACCGACGCTTGCCAACACACTGCCCACGTTCCTTTCTCTTTTCGGCCTACGCCCATTACGCGCCGCCGCCACAGCGCCTTCCCTTCCCACAACACACCGACGTCATCACACGCACCCAAAACAGGGGCCACGACCGTGTTCCTCGCCCACTCCCATCCCGCACGGTACGCACATTCCCAACTACTACCGCGCACCCTCCCTTTCCAATCTGTGTGTGTCTCTCTGTGTCTGTGTCCTGTCCGCGCGTGACGCCTCTCAACATCCGCCGTCCCCCGTCCCGTTTTCGCCCCCATGCCGTCGTCGCGCCGCCTCCGCCCCTGTCCGCCCCGCACCACACCATACACCGCTGCTTGTCCCGGCCGTTGCCACCAAAGGCGCCGACCGCAAACGCGCCACGCCGCAGCCCCCGTGCGTCTCGCGCTCGCTTGCATCTCCGTGCCGACGCTGCCTCTCTTCCCGCTCGCACTCGACCTCGACAACACAGTCTTTGGCTCCGCCACTGCGTGTTCCGGTGGTACGCACGCTGCAACACGTATGTATTCATTACCAGAGCGATGGCGAGGCATGACAGCATCTCTGTCTGACCAGAGAGTTCTTTATCGCTGCTAGTCGGCGCTTGGACCGCGCCAGACGACAGTAGTGGCACGCACCGGGTCGCCAGGAACAGTTGTTATATATATATATTGTAGCGCGAGTCGGGAGAGGTAGTAGTCGGTCGACAGTAGTAGCGGGTGGACGGTTGTACTGAGCGGGCGTCGGCGGCGTGCTCTGCTCGTCTCGCGACTCTGGTCACGGTTCGGGACGATGTATAGTCTATTGTGTTATAATCAAAAGGTGGTGTGACGCTGCATTGCGCAAATCTGATAACGTATGTTCAT
>NW_026047951.1:10000-20000 GCF_023864345.2 Schistocerca serialis cubense
GGGAACGTTCCGTTGCTCTACGAATGCGTTTCTCCCCTTTTTCCCTTCCTCTCTCTTTTGCCCCCCCTCCTTGCACTCTTGCCTCATTCCTCACGTTCTGCCCAGACATTCGACCGATCAAAGTCAACCTTTCGTTACCGTTCTCAGCGCGACGGTGTACAACAGTATGACGGGTGTGCCCACGACTTCGGTTCAGTTGCGGTGACGCCGGTCTATCGCGCCGATCGACAGTTACTCAGGGGGCGACGGATCGGACCACGTCACCGACACACAAAACACTTTCAAACAAACAAATACATACCGGATGGACACAGACAAACACGTGTACAGACATTCGCCAAACAAACGACCGCCGCCGCCGTCGTCGCGCTTACTGTACTGCACTGGACACGCGTGCATCTTGAATGACGACATCGGTGTGCGTGCGTCGTACGCAATCAGTCAGACACGGCTATCAAACATCAGAGTCGAATGGTACATCATCGTGCGTGTCGCCGTACACGTACAGTACAATACAACAACAATGCGTCTTAATGGCACGTTCATTTCAACGTCACTCACACACCTCCACGCTGCAGTTACGTCGCACCATTGTCAAACTCGGCGTACAGCAAAGGGAATAGTGGGCGGCAAAAAAAAAAAAAAACCAAACAAAAACATTTCACATTTCACCCTCGCCATGTATGATGTGCAAACAAAACAAACCCGCAAACGGCCGTCGTTACGGTGACACAAAAGTCGCCGATCGCACTGTCCCCCCTCGCAGACGGGTAACACACACACACACACACACACACACACACACACACACACACACACCAACAACACCAATGGGTCAAAAACCACGCCAACGAGGCGTGCCACCATTCCACGCCACGGCGACCAACCTCGTGGCCGTACCCCGCGCAACACGCTTTGACGCGCCCCCCCCACCCACAATCAAAATGCACACATACATCACAGCCGTCCACACAAACAACAACAACAACAATTCCGCCCTTCCCGCAAAAGGCAAGTTGGTGGCCCTGAAAAGGGCCGTTTTGCCGCTCTCGCAACGGAGGAGCCTTCTCCATCCTTCCTTCCATTCCAGAGCCACCTCCTTACTTGGAGCTCGTGTACTTGGTCACCGCCTTCGTGCCCTCGCTCACGGCGTGCTTGGCCAGCTCGCCAGGCAGCAACAGCCGCACAGCGGTCTGGATCTCGCGGGACGTGATGGTCGAGCGCTTGTTGTAGTGCGCCAGGCGAGACGCCTCGGCCGCAATGCGCTCGAAAATGTCGTTCACGAAGCTGTTCATGATGCTCATCGCCTTCGACGAGATGCCCGTGTCAGGGTGCACCTGCTTCAGCACCTTGTAGATGTAGATGGCATAGCTCTCCTTCCTCTTGCGCTTCTTCTTCTTGTCGCCCTTCGAAATGTTCTTCTGCGCCTTGCCAGCCTTCTTGGCGGCCTTCCCGCTAGTCTTGGGCGGCATCTCGAACCAACGTACGGCAGCAGCAACACCAGTAGCAAGCGCTCCGCTCTAGTCAGCGTCTCCCCACACAGTGGCACCCGCCGCCAGCCGCCGCCGCACCTTTACCAGCTCGCCCTGTTGCGGCCGCCGACCAATGGGGCGCGCGCGCAACCGGCCGCCGCACCCGAGCCCATAAAGCACCCCCACCCCGGCTGCGCCGGCACGCACTCCGCTGCTCGACTCGCTGCCGCTCGCACCGGTCGTTTTCGTTTCCGTTTCGTGTGCACCGTCGCTAGCCCATCGCCATGTCCGGACGCGGAAAGGGAGGCAAAGTCAAGGGCAAGTCAAAGTCCCGCTCAAGCAGGGCTGGGCTCCAGTTCCCGGTCGGCAGAATCCACCGCCTCCTGCGCAAGGGAAACTACGCAGAGCGCGTCGGCGCCGGGGCGCCCGTCTACCTCGCCGCCGTCATGGAGTACCTCGCGGCTGAGGTGCTCGAGCTGGCCGGAAACGCGGCCCGCGACAACAAGAAGACGCGCATCATCCCGCGCCACCTGCAGCTTGCCATCCGCAACGACGAGGAGCTCAACAAGCTCCTGTCGGGCGTCACCATCGCACAGGGTGGTGTCCTGCCCAACATCCAGGCCGTCCTGCTGCCAAAGAAGACCGAGAAGAAGGCCTAAAGGAGGCCAGGCAATCGCAGCCGCCGCGTGCTCCCCTGCACGCAACGCGCTTTGCCGGCTCGGCCCGGCCCACAACAATCGGCCCTTTTCAGGGCCACCACACAAACCTACGTCCAAAGCAAAATTTCAGTCGTCCTCGCCGCACCTTGTTTTGTTTTAACTTTGCACTGTCACAGCACAGCCGCCGCCGGCGCACGTCCGCCATCTTGTCGTCCACACAGCCCGTGTGGCCCAACACACACACACACACACACACATTTTGCACGGTCGCAGTCGCCTTCCAAACCGACAACGGCAGCAACAATGACCATTGTTAAAGGGAGGCGTGTCGACACACCGCCCTCCACTCCCGCGCGCAACGGCCGTCGACACGAACGAAACAGCTGATCCGGCCGCCTATGCCCACACGCCTTGCCTCGGAAACCCCAACGCCGCCGCAAACAAACACACAGAGCCAAACCACGCAAGCAAATAATCACCGCCTCTCGCACAACAACACACAGCCCGCCATCTCCGTCGCGATCGATACAAAGACACACAATAACAAACACACAAACGAAGCAGCTCCACACACAGCCAGCCACATGACACGTTTCCTTTCCTTCTCCCCTCCCAGTCACATCACGTCGCTCAAACGGAAAGAAAGAAACAAACAAACAAACAACACAGCGCACACACGCAGCAACAACAACACAGACTCTTTCGCACTTTTCAACTTCCGAACAGTGTGGTGGCCCTGAAAAGGGCCGTTTTCTAGTCTCTCCCACCCACAAGCACGGCCGCGGGAAGGCCAGCGCCCGCTGCGACGCAGCCTAACCGCCGAAACCGTACAGGGTGCGCCCCTGCCTCTTCAGGGCGTACACCACGTCCATGGCCGTCACAGTCTTGCGCTTGGCGTGCTCAGTGTACGTCACCGCGTCGCGGATCACGTTCTCCAGGAACACCTTCAGCACCCCGCGGGTCTCCTCGTAGATCAGACCAGAGATGCGCTTCACGCCGCCCCTGCGAGCCAGGCGGCGGATGGCGGGCTTCGTGATGCCCTGGATGTTGTCGCGCAACACCTTGCGGTGCCGCTTGGCGCCACCCTTGCCGAGCCCCTTTCCTCCCTTGCCGCGGCCTGTCATCCTTCCTTCCTCGGGCAAAGCAAAACGTGCACAAACAGCAGCTGCAGCGGCTGGCGAGTCGGCTACGGTCTGCGCCCAGCGCGCCCGCCGCCCCCCTATATAGACTCTGGCCCGCCCTCCCCCCCACCACGCGCAACCGAGGGCATATAAGCGCAGCACGGAGGCGCGCGGGCCCGTTGTCAAGGCAGCACCGGACGCCGCGCCGCACCTAACCTCCACGCACGCCGCTCCGCTACCGCTACCGCTACCGCCATGGCCCGCACAAAGCAAACGGCCCGCAAGTCCACCGGCGGAAAGGCGCCGCGCAAACAGCTCGCCACCAAGGCGGCGAGGAAGAGCGCGCCCGCCACCGGAGGCGTCAAGAAGCCCCACCGCTACAGGCCGGGCACCGTCGCCCTGCGAGAAATCAGGCGCTACCAGAAGAGCACAGAGCTGCTCATCCGCAAGCTGCCATTCCAGCGCCTAGTGCGCGAGATCGCCCAGGACTTCAAGACCGACCTGCGCTTCCAGAGCTCCGCAGTCATGGCCCTGCAGGAGGCCAGCGAGGCCTACCTCGTCGGCCTCTTCGAAGACACCAACCTGTGCGCAATCCACGCCAAGCGCGTCACCATCATGCCCAAGGACATCCAGCTCGCGCGCCGCATCCGCGGCGAGCGCGCCTAAACCGCGCCGCGGCACCGCACCGCACAAACAAAAACGGCCCTTTTCAGGGCCACTAACATCTCTCCGTCGCGAGCAAACTTTGTCGGTCGCCTGCCTCTCGCCCCGCAACCCAAAAACAAAAACCACCACTTCCCGTCCGTCCGCCACACCCGCTCACTCTGCCTGCCTGCTAGCAGCGCGCAACAATCACACATCATCCCTCCCCGGCGCTCAAAGCGCACAATACCCAACGGCCGACGTCACACCGCACGGGTGGGTGGGTGGCTGGCTGGCTGGCCGGCCGCCCGCCGCTTTCGTTTCGAAAACAAAAAAAACCCGCACTCCACTCCGACGGCCAACGGCCAGGCAGGCGCGCTCGCTCGCTCGCTCTACACGCCACCGAAATCCCCGCCGACTCCTTCCACATCTCAACGTGCCCCCCGTTGCAAAACATAACACACACAAAGGAACAAAACAAAACACAGACCAGACACGACTAGACAAGACAGACATCCGAGAAGAACGAACGCAGGCAAGCCAACCAACGTATTCAAACAAAACAACGTGACAGAAAACCAACCGTCGGCCGCCGCCACAAACACGGCGACAATCAACCACGACAACAACAACACCGCTTACCGCTACCGCCGCCCACACCCGCCACCGACCCCCGCAATCCAACCACCACGGCACGCAAACAGCATCCCCACGGGCATACAGAAACGCCAGACAGACACCCACACCAAACGCAACACGACAATCAAAACCTTCCCCGACGTGCTTTGATGGCCCTGAGAAGGGCCGTTATGGGCCGCGCGTCTCTTGCGCGCCACTAGACGACGACGGGGGGTGGGGACGACGGAGTCAAGCGCCAAACCCTTCCTTTCCCATCTCTTTCTCCTCTACTCTACTTCTTCTTCTTGGGCGAAGCCTTCGCCTTAGACGGCGTCGTCGCCTTCTTCGGGCGCGGCGCCTTCGGCTTCTTCGTCGGAACCTTGGCGGCCTTCTTCGCCTTCGACGGCGACTTGGCCTTGGCCGGCTTGGCCGCAGCCGCCTTCTTCGCACCCGCGGGAGCGGCCGACGCCGCAGACGCCTTCTTGGCGGCGCCCGCCTTCCGACCGGTCGCCGCCTTCACGCCACCAGCCTTCTTTGCGCCGGCCGCACGGGCGCCCTTCTTCTCCTTGCTGGCCGGAGCGGCGCGCTTCTTCTTGGCACCGCCAGCACGAGCCTTGCCGCCCTCGGCCGCCCCCCCGCCGCCGGCGCCGGCAAGCTTGAACGAGCCGGACGCGCCCTTCCCCTTCGTCTGCACCAGCTCGCCCGCCACGACGGCCGACTTGAGGTACTTCTTGATAAACGGCGCCAGCTTCTCCGCGTCCAGCTTGTAGTGCGCGGCTATGTACTTCTTGATCGCCTGCAGCGACGACCCGCCGCGCTCCTTCAGACTCTTGATGGCGGCCGTCACCATCTCAGAGGTGCGCGGGTGCGCAGGCTTGGCGCGCGGCTTCTTCGCAGACGACGCAGACTTGGCCTTCTTCGTAGTGCCGGTGGCGGCGGGTGCCGCAGCAGTCTCGTTCGTAGCCGCCTGATCTGCCATTTCGACGACGCGCGTAACACACAGCGAGAGCGAGCGGGACGGCAGGCACGCAAGCACAGCACAGCAGCAGAGCAGAGAATCACAAGGCCCAGCCAGTGTCGCGGGCGGGCGCGGACGGCCGAGAGAGCGGCCGCCACTCTGCGCGCCGCCGCGCCGCGCCTCCCGCGCTTGCTACCGCCCAACGTCCGACAGCCTGTGCGGAGCAGCCCCAAACCTGCGCCACAACCGCCCGCGCCTTTCAAACCACCGAGGATGGGGCTACACACAGCCACACCACAGTCGCCAACCAGTCGCCACGGCAGCGCCGCAAACCACGGCCAAACTGCAGCTACCGCGCGCTACAGCCTGGGTCGGCCCGCCGAGAATCGCCGCCCCCGCCCAAATGCCGCCCCCACAGCCCCAGCCGACGACCCGCCACAATGGCCAAACCTTCGGCAAAACTCCCACACCGTCGCCGCGGCAGCCCGGCCAGCGCGGCCGGCGCCACAGCCACACAAGCCGAGGCGTGCGGCGATGACGGCCGTGCAAACGCGCCTCCGCCGCCCCATCGCCTTCCGTCGCCCTCCCGCCGTTTCCCGATCGGCCCGCAGCCGTCGGGCCACATCGCGCGCCGTCCTCCTCCTCTCGCCCGCCAACATTCACAGCCGTTTCTCAACAATTGCCCGCCGCAAACGGACGCCGCCTGCGCAACAGGCGCCGCCGCCCCTCGCCGCTTCCCACCCACAACCCCTCGACCGAGGCAAACCGCAATCCGAATCTACAGACCAACCCAATCTGCCGTCAAGCACACACGACAGCCGACCTTACACGTTACGCGTTACACATTACGTTTACACGTCTACGTTAGGTTAGGTTAGGTGGACGTGGGTTAGGTTAAGGGGACTTGGGTTAGGTTAAGCGTCAAACCTAGGTTAAGCATTCAAACACGTCAGGCGTCAGAGGTTAGGTTAGGTTAGGTTAGGTTACACGTTAGGTTAGGTTAAGGGGTCAGTGCTAGGTTAAGAAGCGTCAAACGTAGGTTAAAAAAGCGTTCAAACGTGAGGCGTGAGCCGGACAGCTTACCTTACGTAGACGTTAGGGGCTCACAGGCTGAGCTCACCTCGCCACACCACAGGTTAGGTTCGGTTCGGTTCGGTTCGCTCGGCTCAGCGTAAAGCGCCGAGGTCAGGGTTACGTTCGTTCACCTTCGGGCGCCACACTTTCGGTTGAAAGGTCGCGACGGGACGACGTCGGCAGGCACGCCGCAAACGAACAAAAACGTACAGACGGGGGAGCAGCACGACCACGACCAGACACCGAGCGCGAACGAGACACACGCGAACCACCCCCACCGGCCAAAGGGCACCACACAACAACCCCCCAGAGCACCACGTGTCGACACCAGAGCAACCCGCCGCTCACGCGACAGACATGGCTGGCACCGAAGGGCAACCGCCCGCAACTGCGCTTTCCGCGCCGGCCCGGATGCACGTCGTGCTACAACAACACCACTACCGTACACAGCCGCTGTTCACAACATCACTATCAATGGCGCGCCCGCGGCTCGCCGCCGTCGCAGTCGCAGCCCCAACGCCAGCACTTTTGCACCACCATTCACACGCACCGCAACACAGCTCGCCGACACAGCCGAACAAAACAAACACCACACAACAACAGCAACAACGCCGCCGCCTCTACTTGTGCCGGCGACCCACCCCGCCGATGGCGCACCTTTCGCCAGCCGGCAATCGACACACACGCACGCACCCACCCACCGGGGCCCAGTGCAAAAAAAAAAAAACACAAAAACAAAAAAACAAAACAACACAAACGACACGGGAAGCGCACACCGCCACTTCGCGCGCACGCCACCAACCAGTCGTCGTCTCAAAATAACAAACACAAACAAAATAAACTAACAACTAGGGCAACACAAAACAAAAACGCCTCGCACGAACCGCCCACAAAAAGGACAAGCACACGCACAGCCTCTGCTGACGACCACGACGCAGCGGCACGCTGCTCCTGTCCCGCGCCCCGCGCCCCGCGCCCCACTCGATTCACAACTCACGCGACACCGTCAACGACGGGCTCGCTTCCCGCAACCTACCACCTTTCCGCCACGACGCACAGCCCCAGCCCCACCCGACGACTGCACTTTCACCACCGCCTCCCCCTTCCCCCCCAAAACACACACACACACACAGCCAGCCAAAAACGCACTCGCGACCCACACATGCACGTGCATCGGCACACGCCAACCAGTCAACGTCGACAACCACACGCAAGGCTCGAAACGAAAACGAAACCGGCGTCCTTCCACGTTGCCATCAAGCTACGCGACACAAGACACAAGGAACCAACACAACAGCCGGCCCCACTAATTCCCACTCTCACGCCGCAAAAAGCACACCGAAACCGCCAAACACGCACGCACATTCCCCTTCGCACTGACACCACCGACCGGCTCGCTACCACACACCCTCTCGGCAGCCGTTTCACGCCAATTCGCCACACAGTCGACAAGCGCCCGCCCTGTACGGCACACGCAACGACGCAGCGCAGCAAAGGGCGCCCGCAACACATACCTCTCCGCCGCCCGACGCGCCAACCGCCACACCACACCGCCAGCCACTCGCAAATTGTGCACTGCCACCAGCCACACGTCCAACACGCCGCGCCGCCTCCGGCCACCCGCCAGGGGGCGCTCACGTCCGCGACAACAGCGCGGCCCGCCGGGCCGGGCCGAACCGAACCGAGCCGCCGCTGCTCTGCACTCGGCACGGCCACACCCTGCTGCAGACCGGGCTCGTCCCTCTGTACGCGTCTGCCTGCGCATCAACACAACACGACCTTTTTTTTTTTTTTTTTCTCCTCTCTCTACCGCCATCCCTTCTTCTCGCGTTTTACCCGTTGTTGCAGCAGCGGCGCACACCTACACATCCACAGCCCCAGCCGAGCCGGCCTCACCTCAGGGCCCGCCGCCAGCGTCTCCTCCTCGGGCACAGGTGCGGTGCTGTGGCCGCCCATCCAACCGCATTGCTGGCCGTCCAGCCACCAGGCGTTCCCACTGCCGCGAGCCACGCCGCGCACCGACCCTGCTGCAGAAAACGAAGCATAGCCAGAGACCGACCGATACACAAAGCAAGCCGTCGCCTCGCCTCTTGTCCTTCCTGCCTTCCTTCCGCCCCCGCCCTTCTCACACCACCGCCTCTCCACTTTCGCCCCCCCCTCCTTTTTTTTTTTTGTTTTCTTCTTTCTTTCTTTCTTTGGCCCTCTCTCCTTCCCGCCATGGCGGTTACGGCACCGCCTGCAGCGGCAGATTTTTTGCGCCCACACGCCTACTCCTACCACCATTAACCTTGCCCTGCCCTGCCCTGCCCTGCCCTGCCCTGCCCTGCCCATCAACGTCGCAGTCGAACCGACGCTTGCCAACACACTGCCCACGTTCCTTTCTCTTTTCGGCCTACGCCCATTACGCGCCGCCGCCACAGCGCCTTCCCTTCCCACAACACACCGACGTCATCACACGCACCCAAAACAGGGGCCACGACCGTGTTCCTCGCCCACTCCCATCCCGCACGGTACGCACATTCCCAACTACTACCGCGCACCCTCCCTTTCCAATCTGTGTGTGTCTCTCTGTGTCTGTGTCCTGTCCGCGCGTGACGCCTCTCAACATCCGCCGTCCCCCGTCCCGTTTTCGCCCCCATGCCGTCGTCGCGCCGCCTCCGCCCCTGTCCGCCCCGCACCACACCATACACCGCTGCTTGTCCCGGCCGTTGCCACCAAAGGCGCCGACCGCAAACGCGCCACGCCGCAGCCCCCGTGCGTCTCGCGCTCGCTTGCATCTCCGTGCCGACGCTGCCTCTCTTCCCGCTCGCACTCGACCTCGACAACACAGTCTTTGGCTCCGCCACTGCGTGTTCCGGTGGTACGCACGCTGCAACACGTATGTATTCATTACCAGAGCGATGGCGAGGCATGACAGCATCTCTGTCTGACCAGAGAGTTCTTTATCGCTGCTAGTCGGCGCTTGGACCGCGCCAGACGACAGTAGTGGCACGCACCGGGTCGCCAGGAACAGTTGTTATATATATATATTGTAGCGCGAGTCGGGAGAGGTAGTAGTCGGTCGACAGTAGTAGCGGGTGGACGGTTGTACTGAGCGGGCGTCGGCGGCGTGCTCTGCTCGTCTCGCGACTCTGGTCACGGTTCGGGACGATGTATAGTCTATTGTGTTATAATCAAAAGGTGGTGTGACGCTGCATTGCGCAAATCTGATAACGTATGTTCATTGTACTTATTTTGTTCAACAACAAAAGCCCCACTATTACTTTTTTTCTAAAGTAACTTTTGTCTCTTAACGAAAAACATTCACTTTTTAAAGACTACTTCCTATGGCATTTCCCTCCAAGGAGTGCAATTAATTACCAGCCAGCACTCATTCATTGCACACAGCTGTGTAAGGGGTATCTACAATTGAGGAGCGGATATAAATGCAATTTTTTGTTTTTTTTGTTTTTTTTT
>NW_026047951.1:25000-32979 GCF_023864345.2 Schistocerca serialis cubense
CTTTCCTTCTCCCCTCCCAGTCACATCACGTCGCTCAAACGGAAAGAAAGAAACAAACAAACAAACAACACAGCGCACACACGCAGCAACAACAACACAGACTCTTTCGCACTTTTCAACTTCCGAACAGTGTGGTGGCCCTGAAAAGGGCCGTTTTCTAGTCTCTCCCACCCACAAGCACGGCCGCGGGAAGGCCAGCGCCCGCTGCGACGCAGCCTAACCGCCGAAACCGTACAGGGTGCGCCCCTGCCTCTTCAGGGCGTACACCACGTCCATGGCCGTCACAGTCTTGCGCTTGGCGTGCTCAGTGTACGTCACCGCGTCGCGGATCACGTTCTCCAGGAACACCTTCAGCACCCCGCGGGTCTCCTCGTAGATCAGACCAGAGATGCGCTTCACGCCGCCCCTGCGAGCCAGGCGGCGGATGGCGGGCTTCGTGATGCCCTGGATGTTGTCGCGCAACACCTTGCGGTGCCGCTTGGCGCCACCCTTGCCGAGCCCCTTTCCTCCCTTGCCGCGGCCTGTCATCCTTCCTTCCTCGGGCAAAGCAAAACGTGCACAAACAGCAGCTGCAGCGGCTGGCGAGTCGGCTACGGTCTGCGCCCAGCGCGCCCGCCGCCCCCCTATATAGACTCTGGCCCGCCCTCCCCCCCACCACGCGCAACCGAGGGCATATAAGCGCAGCACGGAGGCGCGCGGGCCCGTTGTCAAGGCAGCACCGGACGCCGCGCCGCACCTAACCTCCACGCACGCCGCTCCGCTACCGCTACCGCTACCGCCATGGCCCGCACAAAGCAAACGGCCCGCAAGTCCACCGGCGGAAAGGCGCCGCGCAAACAGCTCGCCACCAAGGCGGCGAGGAAGAGCGCGCCCGCCACCGGAGGCGTCAAGAAGCCCCACCGCTACAGGCCGGGCACCGTCGCCCTGCGAGAAATCAGGCGCTACCAGAAGAGCACAGAGCTGCTCATCCGCAAGCTGCCATTCCAGCGCCTAGTGCGCGAGATCGCCCAGGACTTCAAGACCGACCTGCGCTTCCAGAGCTCCGCAGTCATGGCCCTGCAGGAGGCCAGCGAGGCCTACCTCGTCGGCCTCTTCGAAGACACCAACCTGTGCGCAATCCACGCCAAGCGCGTCACCATCATGCCCAAGGACATCCAGCTCGCGCGCCGCATCCGCGGCGAGCGCGCCTAAACCGCGCCGCGGCACCGCACCGCACAAACAAAAACGGCCCTTTTCAGGGCCACTAACATCTCTCCGTCGCGAGCAAACTTTGTCGGTCGCCTGCCTCTCGCCCCGCAACCCAAAAACAAAAACCACCACTTCCCGTCCGTCCGCCACACCCGCTCACTCTGCCTGCCTGCTAGCAGCGCGCAACAATCACACATCATCCCTCCCCGGCGCTCAAAGCGCACAATACCCAACGGCCGACGTCACACCGCACGGGTGGGTGGGTGGCTGGCTGGCTGGCCGGCCGCCCGCCGCTTTCGTTTCGAAAACAAAAAAAACCCGCACTCCACTCCGACGGCCAACGGCCAGGCAGGCGCGCTCGCTCGCTCGCTCTACACGCCACCGAAATCCCCGCCGACTCCTTCCACATCTCAACGTGCCCCCCGTTGCAAAACATAACACACACAAAGGAACAAAACAAAACACAGACCAGACACGACTAGACAAGACAGACATCCGAGAAGAACGAACGCAGGCAAGCCAACCAACGTATTCAAACAAAACAACGTGACAGAAAACCAACCGTCGGCCGCCGCCACAAACACGGCGACAATCAACCACGACAACAACAACACCGCTTACCGCTACCGCCGCCCACACCCGCCACCGACCCCCGCAATCCAACCACCACGGCACGCAAACAGCATCCCCACGGGCATACAGAAACGCCAGACAGACACCCACACCAAACGCAACACGACAATCAAAACCTTCCCCGACGTGCTTTGATGGCCCTGAGAAGGGCCGTTTTGGGCCGCGCGTCTCTTGCGCGCCACTAGACGACGACGGGGGGTGGGGACGACGGAGTCAAGCGCCAAACCCTTCCTTTCCCATCTCTTTCTCCTCTACTCTACTTCTTCTTCTTGGGCGAAGCCTTCGCCTTAGACGGCGTCGTCGCCTTCTTCGGGCGCGGCGCCTTCGGCTTCTTCGTCGGAACCTTGGCGGCCTTCTTCGCCTTCGACGGCGACTTGGCCTTGGCCGGCTTGGCCGCAGCCGCCTTCTTCGCACCCGCGGGAGCGGCCGACGCCGCAGACGCCTTCTTGGCGGCGCCCGCCTTCCGACCGGTCGCCGCCTTCACGCCACCAGCCTTCTTTGCGCCGGCCGCACGGGCGCCCTTCTTCTCCTTGCTGGCCGGAGCGGCGCGCTTCTTCTTGGCACCGCCAGCACGAGCCTTGCCGCCCTCGGCCGCCCCCCCGCCGCCGGCGCCGGCAAGCTTGAACGAGCCGGACGCGCCCTTCCCCTTCGTCTGCACCAGCTCGCCCGCCACGACGGCCGACTTGAGGTACTTCTTGATAAACGGCGCCAGCTTCTCCGCGTCCAGCTTGTAGTGCGCGGCTATGTACTTCTTGATCGCCTGCAGCGACGACCCGCCGCGCTCCTTCAGACTCTTGATGGCGGCCGTCACCATCTCAGAGGTGCGCGGGTGCGCAGGCTTGGCGCGCGGCTTCTTCGCAGACGACGCAGACTTGGCCTTCTTCGTAGTGCCGGTGGCGGCGGGTGCCGCAGCAGTCTCGTTCGTAGCCGCCTGATCTGCCATTTCGACGACGCGCGTAACACACAGCGAGAGCGAGCGGGACGGCAGGCACGCAAGCACAGCACAGCAGCAGAGCAGAGAATCACAAGGCCCAGCCAGTGTCGCGGGCGGGCGCGGACGGCCGAGAGAGCGGCCGCCACTCTGCGCGCCGCCGCGCCGCGCCTCCCGCGCTTGCTACCGCCCAACGTCCGACAGCCTGTGCGGAGCAGCCCCAAACCTGCGCCACAACCGCCCGCGCCTTTCAAACCACCGAGGATGGGGCTACACACAGCCACACCACAGTCGCCAACCAGTCGCCACGGCAGCGCCGCAAACCACGGCCAAACTGCAGCTACCGCGCGCTACAGCCTGGGTCGGCCCGCCGAGAATCGCCGCCCCCGCCCAAATGCCGCCCCCACAGCCCCAGCCGACGACCCGCCACAATGGCCAAACCTTCGGCAAAACTCCCACACCGTCGCCGCGGCAGCCCGGCCAGCGCGGCCGGCGCCACAGCCACACAAGCCGAGGCGTGCGGCGATGACGGCCGTGCAAACGCGCCTCCGCCGCCCCATCGCCTTCCGTCGCCCTCCCGCCGTTTCCCGATCGGCCCGCAGCCGTCGGGCCACATCGCGCGCCGTCCTCCTCCTCTCGCCCGCCAACATTCACAGCCGTTTCTCAACAATTGCCCGCCGCAAACGGACGCCGCCTGCGCAACAGGCGCCGCCGCCCCTCGCCGCTTCCCACCCACAACCCCTCGACCGAGGCAAACCGCAATCCGAATCTACAGACCAACCCAATCTGCCGTCAAGCACACACGACAGCCGACCTTACACGTTACGCGTTACACATTACGTTTACACGTCTACGTTAGGTTAGGTTAGGTGGACGTGGGTTAGGTTAAGGGGACTTGGGTTAGGTTAAGCGTCAAACCTAGGTTAAGCATTCAAACACGTCAGGCGTCAGAGGTTAGGTTAGGTTAGGTTAGGTTACACGTTAGGTTAGGTTAAGGGGTCAGTGCTAGGTTAAGAAGCGTCAAACGTAGGTTAAAAAAGCGTTCAAACGTGAGGCGTGAGCCGGACAGCTTACCTTACGTAGACGTTAGGGGCTCACAGGCTGAGCTCACCTCGCCACACCACAGGTTAGGTTCGGTTCGGTTCGGTTCGCTCGGCTCAGCGTAAAGCGCCGAGGTCAGGGTTACGTTCGTTCACCTTCGGGCGCCACACTTTCGGTTGAAAGGTCGCGACGGGACGACGTCGGCAGGCACGCCGCAAACGAACAAAAACGTACAGACGGGGGAGCAGCACGACCACGACCAGACACCGAGCGCGAACGAGACACACGCGAACCACCCCCACCGGCCAAAGGGCACCACACAACAACCCCCCAGAGCACCACGTGTCGACACCAGAGCAACCCGCCGCTCACGCGACAGACATGGCTGGCACCGAAGGGCAACCGCCCGCAACTGCGCTTTCCGCGCCGGCCCGGATGCACGTCGTGCTACAACAACACCACTACCGTACACAGCCGCTGTTCACAACATCACTATCAATGGCGCGCCCGCGGCTCGCCGCCGTCGCAGTCGCAGCCCCAACGCCAGCACTTTTGCACCACCATTCACACGCACCGCAACACAGCTCGCCGACACAGCCGAACAAAACAAACACCACACAACAACAGCAACAACGCCGCCGCCTCTACTTGTGCCGGCGACCCACCCCGCCGATGGCGCACCTTTCGCCAGCCGGCAATCGACACACACGCACGCACCCACCCACCGGGGCCCAGTGCAAAAAAAAAAAAACACAAAAACAAAAAAACAAAACAACACAAACGACACGGGAAGCGCACACCGCCACTTCGCGCGCACGCCACCAACCAGTCGTCGTCTCAAAATAACAAACACAAACAAAATAAACTAACAACTAGGGCAACACAAAACAAAAACGCCTCGCACGAACCGCCCACAAAAAGGACAAGCACACGCACAGCCTCTGCTGACGACCACGACGCAGCGGCACGCTGCTCCTGTCCCGCGCCCCGCGCCCCGCGCCCCACTCGATTCACAACTCACGCGACACCGTCAACGACGGGCTCGCTTCCCGCAACCTACCACCTTTCCGCCACGACGCACAGCCCCAGCCCCACCCGACGACTGCACTTTCACCACCGCCTCCCCCTTCCCCCCCAAAACACACACACACACACAGCCAGCCAAAAACGCACTCGCGACCCACACATGCACGTGCATCGGCACACGCCAACCAGTCAACGTCGACAACCACACGCAAGGCTCGAAACGAAAACGAAACCGGCGTCCTTCCACGTTGCCATCAAGCTACGCGACACAAGACACAAGGAACCAACACAACAGCCGGCCCCACTAATTCCCACTCTCACGCCGCAAAAAGCACACCGAAACCGCCAAACACGCACGCACATTCCCCTTCGCACTGACACCACCGACCGGCTCGCTACCACACACCCTCTCGGCAGCCGTTTCACGCCAATTCGCCACACAGTCGACAAGCGCCCGCCCTGTACGGCACACGCAACGACGCAGCGCAGCAAAGGGCGCCCGCAACACATACCTCTCCGCCGCCCGACGCGCCAACCGCCACACCACACCGCCAGCCACTCGCAAATTGTGCACTGCCACCAGCCACACGTCCAACACGCCGCGCCGCCTCCGGCCACCCGCCAGGGGGCGCTCACGTCCGCGACAACAGCGCGGCCCGCCGGGCCGGGCCGAACCGAACCGAGCCGCCGCTGCTCTGCACTCGGCACGGCCACACCCTGCTGCAGACCGGGCTCGTCCCTCTGTACGCGTCTGCCTGCGCATCAACACAACACGACCTTTTTTTTTTTTTTTTTCTCCTCTCTCTACCGCCATCCCTTCTTCTCGCGTTTTACCCGTTGTTGCAGCAGCGGCGCACACCTACACATCCACAGCCCCAGCCGAGCCGGCCTCACCTCAGGGCCCGCCGCCAGCGTCTCCTCCTCGGGCACAGGTGCGGTGCTGTGGCCGCCCATCCAACCGCATTGCTGGCCGTCCAGCCACCAGGCGTTCCCACTGCCGCGAGCCACGCCGCGCACCGACCCTGCTGCAGAAAACGAAGCATAGCCAGAGACCGACCGATACACAAAGCAAGCCGTCGCCTCGCCTCTTGTCCTTCCTGCCTTCCTTCCGCCCCCGCCCTTCTCACACCACCGCCTCTCCACTTTCGCCCCCCCCTCCTCCTTTTTTTTTTTGTTTTCTTCTTTCTTTCTTTCTTTGGCCCTCTCTCCTTCCCGCCATGGCGGTTACGGCACCGCCTGCAGCGGCAGATTTTTTGCGCCCACACGCCTACTCCTACCACCATTAACCTTGCCCTGCCCTGCCCTGCCCTGCCCTGCCCTGCCCTGCCCATCAACGTCGCAGTCGAACCGACGCTTGCCAACACACTGCCCACGTTCCTTTCTCTTTTCGGCCTACGCCCATTACGCGCCGCCGCCACAGCGCCTTCCCTTCCCACAACACACCGACGTCATCACACGCACCCAAAACAGGGGCCACGACCGTGTTCCTCGCCCACTCCCATCCCGCACGGTACGCACATTCCCAACTACTACCGCGCACCCTCCCTTTCCAATCTGTGTGTGTCTCTCTGTGTCTGTGTCCTGTCCGCGCGTGACGCCTCTCAACATCCGCCGTCCCCCGTCCCGTTTTCGCCCCCATGCCGTCGTCGCGCCGCCTCCGCCCCTGTCCGCCCCGCACCACACCATACACCGCTGCTTGTCCCGGCCGTTGCCACCAAAGGCGCCGACCGCAAACGCGCCACGCCGCAGCCCCCGTGCGTCTCGCGCTCGCTTGCATCTCCGTGCCGACGCTGCCTCTCTTCCCGCTCGCACTCGACCTCGACAACACAGTCTTTGGCTCCGCCACTGCGTGTTCCGGTGGTACGCACGCTGCAACACGTATGTATTCATTACCAGAGCGATGGCGAGGCATGACAGCATCTCTGTCTGACCAGAGAGTTCTTTATCGCTGCTAGTCGGCGCTTGGACCGCGCCAGACGACAGTAGTGGCACGCACCGGGTCGCCAGGAACAGTTGTTATATATATATATTGTAGCGCGAGTCGGGAGAGGTAGTAGTCGGTCGACAGTAGTAGCGGGTGGACGGTTGTACTGAGCGGGCGTCGGCGGCGTGCTCTGCTCGTCTCGCGACTCTGGTCACGGTTCGGGACGATGTATAGTCTATTGTGTTATAATCAAAAGGTGGTGTGACGCTGCATTGCGCAAATCTGATAACGTATGTTCATTGTACTTATTTTGTTCAACAACAAAAGCCCCACTATTACTTTTTTTCTAAAGTAACTTTTGTCTCTTAACGAAAAACATTCACTTTTTAAAGACTACTTCCTATGGCATTTCCCTCCAAGGAGTGCAATTAATTACCAGCCAGCACTCATTCATTGCACACAGCTGTGTAAGGGGTATCTACAATTGAGGAGCGGATATAAATGCAATTTTTTGTTTTTTTTGTTTTTTTTTTTGTGTGTGTGTGTGTGTGTGTGTGTGTGTGTTGTAACCTCCCAGCAAAATTTAAAATAATGGACAATGTTATTTACGGATGCTAATGGACATTGCGCTAATTGTAACCTCGCCCACAATGAGAGGTATTGAAAATGGCAACAAAAATGTGAAATTCGCAATCTGACTCAAATATAAAGTCTTCACACAACATTTAAAAAAAGTCCGTTCAGTGACAAGAAACTTCAATTACACCGAAATAACGGTCTTTGGCCCTGTGCAAAACAATCAGAATTAAAGTCTTACCTCCGAATAAATGGATGTCACATTTCTGCTCTGGTTGTTGCGCAGCGCTTGGAGGAACTGCATTGCAAATAATAATATTCTCTTTTTTTGTCATTTTAGTGACATTTTTCTTCAAAGACGTGGAATGAAATGTGAAGTGCAACGAACTCTTTAGTTCAATAAACAATTAAATGTTTGAAAAATGCTTTTGAAATAAAAATTATTATTGGGGAACTTGTTGGAGAATAATTACAATAAATACAATTTTTCATTATCTAATGATTATATTAATTAACAGTATACCTTATTCACCATCTTGACCAGTGTTGCCGACCGCCTACATCACACAACCGCACTCGGCTGCTACTACTGACCGACCGCTCTGCATGACGACTATTAGCGTACTGCACGCGACGACTACTGACAGAGTACAGCCCTCA
>NW_026047952.1:0-32797 GCF_023864345.2 Schistocerca serialis cubense
TCCTGGATTCTGTATCGAATCGTAGTCGGCCAAAATCAAAGTGGCACGCACGACGTCGAAAATAGCGTTCGGCCAACGCTCTGAGGTAGACGAAAGTGTTGTTCACTCTCTAGACTTCACTGAGGTTAGGCCGTTTTACCTAAGGCAGATTTGCACTCGATGACACCTCGACAACAGCCGGTCCTCACATTTACGTCTTGCTCTCCTTACGTCAGTATACGAGTCTGTGACGCTGGCTTTGCAACATCTTGCGTGCCTTTAGGCTCGCCGCGACCAACACTTGCCACGAACTGACCACAAAACATGGAGGCGCCGGGCTTGAACCTGGGGACCTTTCACATGCAAAGCGAACGCTCTACCAACTGAGCTACGCCCCCAAGCACAACCAAACTGCGCTGTTCTCCATTCTTTACTACTCTTATGTGCACGGACACGATGGTTGGTTGGTTTGCAGGGCTGAAGGGAACAGAGTACAAAGGCGCGGACGCGTTCATATACACAAGAGTTCCAAGTAGTTTCGATGCTCTGGTATTACGACTGCAAATTCCGTCCGTTTTTAACGTCTTAAATTGAAGGGGCAGTCACAAGTTGCTCTGTTTTCACTCCATGTCGACAATCACACAGCACCTGAGGTAACAAGCACATCTGAAGCCCCATTGTGCACTCGACTGTTCATGCCAACTCACTGCCTCGCACTTTACTACTGTGTACCACTCTTGTCGTCCAACTGCAAAAGACTGGGCCACAACAAGTTTCCGCGTCTCCATTGCACTGCGCAAACTACGAAACGCTCCCCAAACATGGCACTCACCCATGCAGACGACTTTTCCGACTTTACACGACGCTCACGCAACGCTCACGCTAGTGACAGCCTTATTTAGAGCTTGACGTCGCGCCCAAGCGAGTGAGCACATTTCGCCTACGGCTTAGGCCGCCCACCTAGTGTGGCTGCTCGGTGTCTGCAGGCAGCGAGGGGCTGCAAGCTTCCCGTATTCGCGCCTATGTCACCTCTGCTTGCTTGTCAGAGACAGAGTATCGCAAAACATACAACTCACTCCATGAATTGATTGCTACGGCATCTGTCATCAGCAGTCACAACTAGCAACACCAGTAGCAGCCGACTGCACGTAAAGAATTGGAATGTGCAGTGGGATTTTTGTGAATTCGGCGCAAGGCTGATCTTTCCGACATACGTTTGAGAATCTTATGGGAACACGTGTACTGTTTCTAAATTAAGTGTAGTGGTGGGAGGAGGGTACTTCCTGCGCATTACAGCACGCTTGCCAATTGTGGCTGCTAATCGTTCGCTCGTATCTGCCTTGACACATTTTCTGGCTGTGAATTATTCCACTTGCATGGCAGTGTGCGCATGTTGGTGTGTTAAAAATTCTGGAGGCGCTGGGTATCGATCCCAGTACCTCTCGCATGCTAAGCGAGCGCTCTACCATCTGAGCTACGCCCCCTGCTGACGAACTGCGCTACATACAGCCATATCAATTGCACAGACCCTTGCACTCCAATTATTCCGCAGACAAACACTACTCTCAATGTGTCTGTGAGGGTGTCTTTCAGGTTTCCTGGATTCTGTATCGAATCGTAGTCGGCCAAAATCAAAGTGGCACGCACGACGTCGAAAATAGCGTTCGGCCAACGCTCTGAGGTAGACGAAAGTGTTGTTCACTCTCTAGACTTCACTGAGGTTAGGCCGTTTTACCTAAGGCAGATTTGCACTCGATGACACCTCGACAACAGCCGGTCCTCACATTTACGTCTTGCTCTCCTTACGTCAGTATACGAGTCTGTGACGCTGGCTTTGCAACATCTTGCGTGCCTTTAGGCTCGCCGCGACCAACACTTGCCACGAACTGACCACAAAACATGGAGGCGCCGGGGCTTGAACCCGGGACCTTTCACATGCAAAGCGAACGCTCTACCAACTGAGCTACGCCCCCAAGCACAACCAAACTGCGCTGTTCTCCATTCTTTACTACTCTTATGTGCACGGACACGATGGTTGGTTGGTTTGCAGGGCTGAAGGGAACAGAGTACAAAGGCGCGGACGCGTTCATATACACAAGAGTTCCAAGTAGTTTCGATGCTCTGGTATTACGACTGCAAATTCCGTCCGTTTTTAACGTCTTAAATTGAAGGGGCAGTCACAAGTTGCTCTGTTTTCACTCCATGTCGACAATCACACAGCACCTGAGGTAACAAGCACATCTGAAGCCCCATTGTGCACTCGACTGTTCATGCCAACTCACTGCCTCGCACTTTACTACTGTGTACCACTCTTGTCGTCCAACTGCAAAAGACTGGGCCACAACAAGTTTCCGCGTCTCCATTGCACTGCGCAAACTACGAAACGCTCCCCAAACATGGCACTCACCCATGCAGACGACTTTTCCGACTTTACACGACGCTCACGCAACGCTCACGCTAGTGACAGCCTTATTTAGAGCTTGACGTCGCGCCCAAGCGAGTGAGCACATTTCGCCGACGGCTTAGGCCGCCCACCTAGTGTGGCTGCTCGGTGTCTGCAGGCAGCGAGGGGCTGCAAGCTTCCCGTATTCGCGCCTATGTCACCTCTGCTTGCTTGTCAGAGACAGAGTATCGCAAAACATACAACTCACTCCATGAATTGATTGCTACGGCATCTGTCATCAGCAGTCACAACTAGCAACACCAGTAGCAGCCGACTGCACGTAAAGAATTGGAATGTGCAGTGGGATTTTTGTGAATTCGGCGCAAGGCTGATCTTTCCGACATACGTTTGAGAATCTTATGGGAACACGTGTACTGTTTCTAAATTAAGTGTAGTGGTGGGAGGAGGGTACTTCCTGCGCATTACAGCACGCTTGCCAATTGTGGCTGCTAATCGTTCGCTCGTATCTGCCTTGACACATTTTCTGGCTGTGAATTATTCCACTTGCATGGCAGTGTGCGCATGTTGGTGTGTTAAAAATTCTGGAGGCGCTGGGTATCGATCCCAGTACCTCTCGCATGCTAAGCGAGCGCTCTACCATCTGAGCTACGCCCCCTGCTGACGAACTGCGCTACATACAGCCATATCAATTGCACAGACCCTTGCACTCCAATTATTCCGCAGACAAACACTACTCTCAATGTGTCTGTGAGGGTGTCTTTCAGGTTTCCTGGATTCTGTATCGAATCGTAGTCGGCCAAAATCAAAGTGGCACGCACGACGTCGAAAATAGCGTTCGGCCAACGCTCTGAGGTAGACGAAAGTGTTGTTCACTCTCTAGACTTCACTGAGGTTAGGCCGTTTTACCTAAGGCAGATTTGCACTCGATGACACCTCGACAACAGCCGGTCCTCACATTTACGTCTTGCTCTCCTTACGTCAGTATACGAGTCTGTGACGCTGGCTTTGCAACATCTTGCGTGCCTTTAGGCTCGCCGCGACCAACACTTGCCACGAACTGACCACAAAACATGGAGGCGCCGGGGCTTGAACCTGGGACCTTTCACATGCAAAGCGAACGCTCTACCAACTGAGCTACGCCCCCAAGCACAACCAAACTGCGCTGTTCTCCATTCTTTACTACTCTTATGTGCACGGACACGATGGTTGGTTGGTTTGCAGGGCTGAAGGGAACAGAGTACAAAGGCGCGGACGCGTTCATATACACAAGAGTTCCAAGTAGTTTCGATGCTCTGGTATTACGACTGCAAATTCCGTCCGTTTTTAACGTCTTAAATTGAAGGGGCAGTCACAAGTTGCTCTGTTTTCACTCCATGTCGACAATCACACAGCACCTGAGGTAACAAGCACATCTGAAGCCCCATTGTGCACTCGACTGTTCATGCCAACTCACTGCCTCGCACTTTACTACTGTGTACCACTCTTGTCGTCCAACTGCAAAAGACTGGGCCACAACAAGTTTCCGCGTCTCCATTGCACTGCGCAAACTACGAAACGCTCCCCAAACATGGCACTCACCCATGCAGACGACTTTTCCGACTTTACACGACGCTCACGCAACGCTCACGCTAGTGACAGCCTTATTTAGAGCTTGACGTCGCGCCCAAGCGAGTGAGCACATTTCGCCTACGGCTTAGGCCGCCCACCTAGTGTGGCTGCTCGGTGTCTGCAGGCAGCGAGGGGCTGCAAGCTTCCCGTATTCGCGCCTATGTCACCTCTGCTTGCTTGTCAGAGACAGAGTATCGCAAAACATACAACTCACTCCATGAATTGATTGCTACGGCATCTGTCATCAGCAGTCACAACTAGCAACACCAGTAGCAGCCGACTGCACGTAAAGAATTGGAATGTGCAGTGGGATTTTTGTGAATTCGGCGCAAGGCTGATCTTTCCGACATACGTTTGAGAATCTTATGGGAACACGTGTACTGTTTCTAAATTAAGTGTAGTGGTGGGAGGAGGGTACTTCCTGCGCATTACAGCACGCTTGCCAATTGTGGCTGCTAATCGTTCGCTCGTATCTGCCTTGACACATTTTCTGGCTGTGAATTATTCCACTTGCATGGCAGTGTGCGCATGTTGGTGTGTTAAAAATTCTGAGGCGCTGGGTATCGATCCCAGTACCTCTCGCATGCTAAGCGAGCGCTCTACCATCTGAGCTACGCCCCCTGCTGACGAACTGCGCTACATACAGCCATATCAATTGCACAGACCCTTGCACTCCAATTATTCCGCAGACAAACACTACTCTCAATGTGTCTGTGAGGGTGTCTTTCAGGTTTCCTGGATTCTGTATCGAATCGTAGTCGGCCAAAATCAAAGTGGCACGCACGACGTCGAAAATAGCGTTCGGCCAACGCTCTGAGGTAGACGAAAGTGTTGTTCACTCTCTAGACTTCACTGAGGTTAGGCCGTTTTACCTAAGGCAGATTTGCACTCGATGACACCTCGACAACAGCCGGTCCTCACATTTACGTCTTGCTCTCCTTACGTCAGTATACGAGTCTGTGACGCTGGCTTTGCAACATCTTGCGTGCCTTTAGGCTCGCCGCGACCAACACTTGCCACGAACTGACCACAAAACATGGAGGCGCCGGGGCTTGAACCTGGGACCTTTCACATGCAAAGCGAACGCTCTACCAACTGAGCTACGCCCCCAAGCACAACCAAACTGCGCTGTTCTCCATTCTTTACTACTCTTATGTGCACGGACACGATGGTTGGTTGGTTTGCAGGGCTGAAGGGAACAGAGTACAAAGGCGCGGACGCGTTCATATACACAAGAGTTCCAAGTAGTTTCGATGCTCTGGTATTACGACTGCAAATTCCGTCCGTTTTTAACGTCTTAAATTGAAGGGGCAGTCACAAGTTGCTCTGTTTTCACTCCATGTCGACAATCACACAGCACCTGAGGTAACAAGCACATCTGAAGCCCCATTGTGCACTCGACTGTTCATGCCAACTCACTGCCTCGCACTTTACTACTGTGTACCACTCTTGTCGTCCAACTGCAAAAGACTGGGCCACAACAAGTTTCCGCGTCTCCATTGCACTGCGCAAACTACGAAACGCTCCCCAAACATGGCACTCACCCATGCAGACGACTTTTCCGACTTTACACGACGCTCACGCAACGCTCACGCTAGTGACAGCCTTATTTAGAGCTTGACGTCGCGCCCAAGCGAGTGAGCACATTTCGCCTACGGCTTAGGCCGCCCACCTAGTGTGGCTGCTCGGTGTCTGCAGGCAGCGAGGGGCTGCAAGCTTCCCGTATTCGCGCCTATGTCACCTCTGCTTGCTTGTCAGAGACAGAGTATCGCAAAACATACAACTCACTCCATGAATTGATTGCTACGGCATCTGTCATCAGCAGTCACAACTAGCAACACCAGTAGCAGCCGACTGCACGTAAAGAATTGGAATGTGCAGTGGGATTTTTGTGAATTCGGCGCAAGGCTGATCTTTCCGACATACGTTTGAGAATCTTATGGGAACACGTGTACTGTTTCTAAATTAAGTGTAGTGGTGGGAGGAGGGTACTTCCTGCGCATTACAGCACGCTTGCCAATTGTGGCTGCTAATCGTTCGCTCGTATCTGCCTTGACACATTTTCTGGCTGTGAATTATTCCACTTGCATGGCAGTGTGCGCATGTTGGTGTGTTAAAAATTCTGGAGGCGCTGGGTATCGATCCCAGTACCTCTCGCATGCTAAGCGAGCGCTCTACCATCTGAGCTACGCCCCCTGCTGACGAACTGCGCTACATACAGCCATATCAATTGCACAGACCCTTGCACTCCAATTATTCCGCAGACAAACACTACTCTCAATGTGTCTGTGAGGGTGTCTTTCAGGTTTCCTGGATTCTGTATCGAATCGTAGTCGGCCAAAATCAAAGTGGCACGCACGACGTCGAAAATAGCGTTCGGCCAACGCTCTGAGGTAGACGAAAGTGTTGTTCACTCTCTAGACTTCACTGAGGTTAGGCCGTTTTACCTAAGGCAGATTTGCACTCGATGACACCTCGACAACAGCCGGTCCTCACATTTACGTCTTGCTCTCCTTACGTCAGTATACGAGTCTGTGACGCTGGCTTTGCAACATCTTGCGTGCCTTTAGGCTCGCCGCGACCAACACTTGCCACGAACTGACCACAAAACATGGAGGCGCCGGGGCTTGAACCCGGGACCTTTCACATGCAAAGCGAACGCTCTACCAACTGAGCTACGCCCCCAAGCACAACCAAACTGCGCTGTTCTCCATTCTTTACTACTCTTATGTGCACGGACACGATGGTTGGTTGGTTTGCAGGGCTGAAGGGAACAGAGTACAAAGGCGCGGACGCGTTCATATACACAAGAGTTCCAAGTAGTTTCGATGCTCTGGTATTACGACTGCAAATTCCGTCCGTTTTTAACGTCTTAAATTGAAGGGGCAGTCACAAGTTGCTCTGTTTTCACTCCATGTCGACAATCACACAGCACCTGAGGTAACAAGCACATCTGAAGCCCCATTGTGCACTCGACTGTTCATGCCAACTCACTGCCTCGCACTTTACTACTGTGTACCACTCTTGTCGTCCAACTGCAAAAGACTGGGCCACAACAAGTTTCCGCGTCTCCATTGCACTGCGCAAACTACGAAACGCTCCCCAAACATGGCACTCACCCATGCAGACGACTTTTCCGACTTTACACGACGCTCACGCAACGCTCACGCTAGTGACAGCCTTATTTAGAGCTTGACGTCGCGCCCAAGCGAGTGAGCACATTTCGCCGACGGCTTAGGCCGCCCACCTAGTGTGGCTGCTCGGTGTCTGCAGGCAGCGAGGGGCTGCAAGCTTCCCGTATTCGCGCCTATGTCACCTCTGCTTGCTTGTCAGAGACAGAGTATCGCAAAACATACAACTCACTCCATGAATTGATTGCTACGGCATCTGTCATCAGCAGTCACAACTAGCAACACCAGTAGCAGCCGACTGCACGTAAAGAATTGGAATGTGCAGTGGGATTTTTGTGAATTCGGCGCAAGGCTGATCTTTCCGACATACGTTTGAGAATCTTATGGGAACACGTGTACTGTTTCTAAATTAAGTGTAGTGGTGGGAGGAGGGTACTTCCTGCGCATTACAGCACGCTTGCCAATTGTGGCTGCTAATCGTTCGCTCGTATCTGCCTTGACACATTTTCTGGCTGTGAATTATTCCACTTGCATGGCAGTGTGCGCATGTTGGTGTGTTAAAAATTCTGGAGGCGCTGGGTATCGATCCCAGTACCTCTCGCATGCTAAGCGAGCGCTCTACCATCTGAGCTACGCCCCCTGCTGACGAACTGCGCTACATACAGCCATATCAATTGCACAGACCCTTGCACTCCAATTATTCCGCAGACAAACACTACTCTCAATGTGTCTGTGAGGGTGTCTTTCAGGTTTCCTGGATTCTGTATCGAATCGTAGTCGGCCAAAATCAAAGTGGCACGCACGACGTCGAAAATAGCGTTCGGCCAACGCTCTGAGGTAGACGAAAGTGTTGTTCACTCTCTAGACTTCACTGAGGTTAGGCCGTTTTACCTAAGGCAGATTTGCACTCGATGACACCTCGACAACAGCCGGTCCTCACATTTACGTCTTGCTCTCCTTACGTCAGTATACGAGTCTGTGACGCTGGCTTTGCAACATCTTGCGTGCCTTTAGGCTCGCCGCGACCAACACTTGCCACGAACTGACCACAAAACATGGAGGCGCCGGGGCTTGAACCTGGGACCTTTCACATGCAAAGCGAACGCTCTACCAACTGAGCTACGCCCCCAAGCACAACCAAACTGCGCTGTTCTCCATTCTTTACTACTCTTATGTGCACGGACACGATGGTTGGTTGGTTTGCAGGGCTGAAGGGAACAGAGTACAAAGGCGCGGACGCGTTCATATACACAAGAGTTCCAAGTAGTTTCGATGCTCTGGTATTACGACTGCAAATTCCGTCCGTTTTTAACGTCTTAAATTGAAGGGGCAGTCACAAGTTGCTCTGTTTTCACTCCATGTCGACAATCACACAGCACCTGAGGTAACAAGCACATCTGAAGCCCCATTGTGCACTCGACTGTTCATGCCAACTCACTGCCTCGCACTTTACTACTGTGTACCACTCTTGTCGTCCAACTGCAAAAGACTGGGCCACAACAAGTTTCCGCGTCTCCATTGCACTGCGCAAACTACGAAACGCTCCCCAAACATGGCACTCACCCATGCAGACGACTTTTCCGACTTTACACGACGCTCACGCAACGCTCACGCTAGTGACAGCCTTATTTAGAGCTTGACGTCGCGCCCAAGCGAGTGAGCACATTTCGCCTACGGCTTAGGCCGCCCACCTAGTGTGGCTGCTCGGTGTCTGCAGGCAGCGAGGGGCTGCAAGCTTCCCGTATTCGCGCCTATGTCACCTCTGCTTGCTTGTCAGAGACAGAGTATCGCAAAACATACAACTCACTCCATGAATTGATTGCTACGGCATCTGTCATCAGCAGTCACAACTAGCAACACCAGTAGCAGCCGACTGCACGTAAAGAATTGGAATGTGCAGTGGGATTTTTGTGAATTCGGCGCAAGGCTGATCTTTCCGACATACGTTTGAGAATCTTATGGGAACACGTGTACTGTTTCTAAATTAAGTGTAGTGGTGGGAGGAGGGTACTTCCTGCGCATTACAGCACGCTTGCCAATTGTGGCTGCTAATCGTTCGCTCGTATCTGCCTTGACACATTTTCTGGCTGTGAATTATTCCACTTGCATGGCAGTGTGCGCATGTTGGTGTGTTAAAAATTCTGGAGGCGCTGGGTATCGATCCCAGTACCTCTCGCATGCTAAGCGAGCGCTCTACCATCTGAGCTACGCCCCCTGCTGACGAACTGCGCTACATACAGCCATATCAATTGCACAGACCCTTGCACTCCAATTATTCCGCAGACAAACACTACTCTCAATGTGTCTGTGAGGGTGTCTTTCAGGTTTCCTGGATTCTGTATCGAATCGTAGTCGGCCAAAATCAAAGTGGCACGCACGACGTCGAAAATAGCGTTCGGCCAACGCTCTGAGGTAGACGAAAGTGTTGTTCACTCTCTAGACTTCACTGAGGTTAGGCCGTTTTACCTAAGGCAGATTTGCACTCGATGACACCTCGACAACAGCCGGTCCTCACATTTACGTCTTGCTCTCCTTACGTCAGTATACGAGTCTGTGACGCTGGCTTTGCAACATCTTGCGTGCCTTTAGGCTCGCCGCGACCAACACTTGCCACGAACTGACCACAAAACATGGAGGCGCCGGGGCTTGAACCTGGGACCTTTCACATGCAAAGCGAACGCTCTACCAACTGAGCTACGCCCCCAAGCACAACCAAACTGCGCTGTTCTCCATTCTTTACTACTCTTATGTGCACGGACACGATGGTTGGTTGGTTTGCAGGGCTGAAGGGAACAGAGTACAAAGGCGCGGACGCGTTCATATACACAAGAGTTCCAAGTAGTTTCGATGCTCTGGTATTACGACTGCAAATTCCGTCCGTTTTTAACGTCTTAAATTGAAGGGGCAGTCACAAGTTGCTCTGTTTTCACTCCATGTCGACAATCACACAGCACCTGAGGTAACAAGCACATCTGAAGCCCCATTGTGCACTCGACTGTTCATGCCAACTCACTGCCTCGCACTTTACTACTGTGTACCACTCTTGTCGTCCAACTGCAAAAGACTGGGCCACAACAAGTTTCCGCGTCTCCATTGCACTGCGCAAACTACGAAACGCTCCCCAAACATGGCACTCACCCATGCAGACGACTTTTCCGACTTTACACGACGCTCACGCAACGCTCACGCTAGTGACAGCCTTATTTAGAGCTTGACGTCGCGCCCAAGCGAGTGAGCACATTTCGCCGACGGCTTAGGCCGCCCACCTAGTGTGGCTGCTCGGTGTCTGCAGGCAGCGAGGGGCTGCAAGCTTCCCGTATTCGCGCCTATGTCACCTCTGCTTGCTTGTCAGAGACAGAGTATCGCAAAACATACAACTCACTCCATGAATTGATTGCTACGGCATCTGTCATCAGCAGTCACAACTAGCAACACCAGTAGCAGCCGACTGCACGTAAAGAATTGGAATGTGCAGTGGGATTTTTGTGAATTCGGCGCAAGGCTGATCTTTCCGACATACGTTTGAGAATCTTATGGGAACACGTGTACTGTTTCTAAATTAAGTGTAGTGGTGGGAGGAGGGTACTTCCTGCGCATTACAGCACGCTTGCCAATTGTGGCTGCTAATCGTTCGCTCGTATCTGCCTTGACACATTTTCTGGCTGTGAATTATTCCACTTGCATGGCAGTGTGCGCATGTTGGTGTGTTAAAAATTCTGGAGGCGCTGGGTATCGATCCCAGTACCTCTCGCATGCTAAGCGAGCGCTCTACCATCTGAGCTACGCCCCCTGCTGACGAACTGCGCTACATACAGCCATATCAATTGCACAGACCCTTGCACTCCAATTATTCCGCAGACAAACACTACTCTCAATGTGTCTGTGAGGGTGTCTTTCAGGTTTCCTGGATTCTGTATCGAATCGTAGTCGGCCAAAATCAAAGTGGCACGCACGACGTCGAAAATAGCGTTCGGCCAACGCTCTGAGGTAGACGAAAGTGTTGTTCACTCTCTAGACTTCACTGAGGTTAGGCCGTTTTACCTAAGGCAGATTTGCACTCGATGACACCTCGACAACAGCCGGTCCTCACATTTACGTCTTGCTCTCCTTACGTCAGTATACGAGTCTGTGACGCTGGCTTTGCAACATCTTGCGTGCCTTTAGGCTCGCCGCGACCAACACTTGCCACGAACTGACCACAAAACATGGAGGCGCCGGGGCTTGAACCTGGGACCTTTCACATGCAAAGCGAACGCTCTACCAACTGAGCTACGCCCCCAAGCACAACCAAACTGCGCTGTTCTCCATTCTTTACTACTCTTATGTGCACGGACACGATGGTTGGTTGGTTTGCAGGGCTGAAGGGAACAGAGTACAAAGGCGCGGACGCGTTCATATACACAAGAGTTCCAAGTAGTTTCGATGCTCTGGTATTACGACTGCAAATTCCGTCCGTTTTTAACGTCTTAAATTGAAGGGGCAGTCACAAGTTGCTCTGTTTTCACTCCATGTCGACAATCACACAGCACCTGAGGTAACAAGCACATCTGAAGCCCCATTGTGCACTCGACTGTTCATGCCAACTCACTGCCTCGCACTTTACTACTGTGTACCACTCTTGTCGTCCAACTGCAAAAGACTGGGCCACAACAAGTTTCCGCGTCTCCATTGCACTGCGCAAACTACGAAACGCTCCCCAAACATGGCACTCACCCATGCAGACGACTTTTCCGACTTTACACGACGCTCACGCAACGCTCACGCTAGTGACAGCCTTATTTAGAGCTTGACGTCGCGCCCAAGCGAGTGAGCACATTTCGCCTACGGCTTAGGCCGCCCACCTAGTGTGGCTGCTCGGTGTCTGCAGGCAGCGAGGGGCTGCAAGCTTCCCGTATTCGCGCCTATGTCACCTCTGCTTGCTTGTCAGAGACAGAGTATCGCAAAACATACAACTCACTCCATGAATTGATTGCTACGGCATCTGTCATCAGCAGTCACAACTAGCAACACCAGTAGCAGCCGACTGCACGTAAAGAATTGGAATGTGCAGTGGGATTTTTGTGAATTCGGCGCAAGGCTGATCTTTCCGACATACGTTTGAGAATCTTATGGGAACACGTGTACTGTTTCTAAATTAAGTGTAGTGGTGGGAGGAGGGTACTTCCTGCGCATTACAGCACGCTTGCCAATTGTGGCTGCTAATCGTTCGCTCGTATCTGCCTTGACACATTTTCTGGCTGTGAATTATTCCACTTGCATGGCAGTGTGCGCATGTTGGTGTGTTAAAAATTCTGGAGGCGCTGGGTATCGATCCCAGTACCTCTCGCATGCTAAGCGAGCGCTCTACCATCTGAGCTACGCCCCCTGCTGACGAACTGCGCTACATACAGCCATATCAATTGCACAGACCCTTGCACTCCAATTATTCCGCAGACAAACACTACTCTCAATGTGTCTGTGAGGGTGTCTTTCAGGTTTCCTGGATTCTGTATCGAATCGTAGTCGGCCAAAATCAAAGTGGCACGCACGACGTCGAAAATAGCGTTCGGCCAACGCTCTGAGGTAGACGAAAGTGTTGTTCACTCTCTAGACTTCACTGAGGTTAGGCCGTTTTACCTAAGGCAGATTTGCACTCGATGACACCTCGACAACAGCCGGTCCTCACATTTACGTCTTGCTCTCCTTACGTCAGTATACGAGTCTGTGACGCTGGCTTTGCAACATCTTGCGTGCCTTTAGGCTCGCCGCGACCAACACTTGCCACGAACTGACCACAAAACATGGAGGCGCCGGGGCTTGAACCCGGGACCTTTCACATGCAAAGCGAACGCTCTACCAACTGAGCTACGCCCCCAAGCACAACCAAACTGCGCTGTTCTCCATTCTTTACTACTCTTATGTGCACGGACACGATGGTTGGTTGGTTTGCAGGGCTGAAGGGAACAGAGTACAAAGGCGCGGACGCGTTCATATACACAAGAGTTCCAAGTAGTTTCGATGCTCTGGTATTACGACTGCAAATTCCGTCCGTTTTTAACGTCTTCAATTGAAGGGGCAGTCACAAGTTGCTCTGTTTTCACTCCATGTCGACAATCACACAGCACCTGAGGTAACAAGCACATCTGAAGCCCCATTGTGCACTCGACTGTTCATGCCAACTCACTGCCTCGCACTTTACTACTGTGTACCACTCTTGTCGTCCAACTGCAAAAGACTGGGCCACAACAAGTTTCCGCGTCTCCATTGCACTGCGCAAACTACGAAACGCTCCCCAAACATGGCACTCACCCATGCAGACGACTTTTCCGACTTTACACGACGCTCACGCTAGTGACAGCCTTATTTAGAGCTTGACGTCGCGCCCAAGCGAGTGAGCACATTTCGCCGACGGCTTAGGCCGCCCACCTAGTGTGGCTGCTCGGTGTCTGCAGGCAGCGAGGGGCTGCAAGCTTCCCGTATTCGCGCCTATGTCACCTCTGCTTGCTTGTCAGAGACAGAGTATCGCAAAACATACAACTCACTCCATGAATTGATTGCTACGGCATCTGTCATCAGCAGTCACAACTAGCAACACCAGTAGCAGCCGACTGCACGTAAAGAATTGGAATGTGCAGTGGGATTTTTGTGAATTCGGCGCAAGGCTGATCTTTCCGACATACGTTTGAGAATCTTATGGGAATGGGAACACGTGTACTGTTTCTAAATTAAGTGTAGTGGTGGGAGGAGGGTACTTCCTGCGCATTACAGCACGCTTGCCAATTGTGGCTGCTAATCGTTCGCTCGTATCTGCCTTGACACATTTTCTGGCTGTGAATTATTCCACTTGCATGGCAGTGTGCGCATGTTGGTGTGTTAAAAATTCTGGAGGCGCTGGGTATCGATCCCAGTACCTCTCGCATGCTAAGCGAGCGCTCTACCATCTGAGCTACGCCCCCTGCTGACGAACTGCGCTACATACAGCCATATCAATTGCACAGACCCTTGCACTCCAATTATTCCGCAGACAAACACTACTCTCAATGTGTCTGTGAGGGTGTCTTTCAGGTTTCCTGGATTCTGTATCGAATCGTAGTCGGCCAAAATCAAAAGTGGCACGCACGACGTCGAAAATAGCGTTCGGCCAACGCTCTGAGGTAGACGAAAGTGTTGTTCACTCTCTAGACTTCACTGAGGTTAGGCCGTTTTACCTAAGGCAGATTTGCACTCGATGACACCTCGACAACAGCCGGTCCTCACATTTACGTCTTGCTCTCCTTACGTCAGTATACGAGTCTGTGACGCTGGCTTTGCAACATCTTGCGTGCCTTTAGGCTCGCCGCGACCAACACTTGCCACGAACTGACCACAAAACATGGAGGCGCCGGGCTTGAACCTGGGACCTTTCACATGCAAAGCGAACGCTCTACCAACTGAGCTACGCCCCCAAGCACAACCAAACTGCGCTGTTCTCCATTCTTTACTACTCTTATGTGCACGGACACGATGGTTGGTTGGTTTGCAGGGCTGAAGGGAACAGAGTACAAAGGCGCGGACGCGTTCATATACACAAGAGTTCCAAGTAGTTTCGATGCTCTGGTATTACGACTGCAAATTCCGTCCGTTTTTAACGTCTTAAATTGAAGGGGCAGTCACAAGTTGCTCTGTTTTCACTCCATGTCGACAATCACACAGCACCTGAGGTAACAAGCACATCTGAAGCCCCATTGTGCACTCGACTGTTCATGCCAACTCACTGCCTCGCACTTTACTACTGTGTACCACTCTTGTCGTCCAACTGCAAAAGACTGGGCCACAACAAGTTTCCGCGTCTCCATTGCACTGCGCAAACTACGAAACGCTCCCCAAACATGGCACTCACCCATGCAGACGACTTTTCCGACTTTACACGACGCTCACGCAACGCTCACGCTAGTGACAGCCTTATTTAGAGCTTGACGTCGCGCCCAAGCGAGTGAGCACATTTCGCCGACGGCTTAGGCCGCCCACCTAGTGTGGCTGCTCGGTGTCTGCAGGCAGCGAGGGGCTGCAAGCTTCCCGTATTCGCGCCTATGTCACCTCTGCTTGCTTGTCAGAGACAGAGTATCGCAAAACATACAACTCACTCCATGAATTGATTGCTACGGCATCTGTCATCAGCAGTCACAACTAGCAACACCAGTAGCAGCCGACTGCACGTAAAGAATTGGAATGTGCAGTGGGATTTTTGTGAATTCGGCGCAAGGCTGATCTTTCCGACATACGTTTGAGAATCTTATGGGAACACGTGTACTGTTTCTAAATTAAGTGTAGTGGTGGGAGGAGGGTACTTCCTGCGCATTACAGCACGCTTGCCAATTGTGGCTGCTAATCGTTCGCTCGTATCTGCCTTGACACATTTTCTGGCTGTGAATTATTCCACTTGCATGGCAGTGTGCGCATGTTGGTGTGTTAAAAATTCTGGAGGCGCTGGGTATCGATCCCAGTACCTCTCGCATGCTAAGCGAGCGCTCTACCATCTGAGCTACGCCCCCTGCTGACGAACTGCGCTACATACAGCCATATCAATTGCACAGACCCTTGCACTCCAATTATTCCGCAGACAAACACTACTCTCAATGTGTCTGTGAGGGTGTCTTTCAGGTTTCCTGGATTCTGTATCGAATCGTAGTCGGCCAAAATCAAAGTGGCACGCACGACGTCGAAAATAGCGTTCGGCCAACGCTCTGAGGTAGACGAAAGTGTTGTTCACTCTCTAGACTTCACTGAGGTTAGGCCGTTTACCTAAGGCAGATTTGCACTCGATGACACCTCGACAACAGCCGGTCCTCACATTTACGTCTTGCTCTCCTTACGTCAGTATACGAGTCTGTGACGCTGGCTTTGCAACATCTTGCGTGCCTTTAGGCTCGCCGCGACCAACACTTGCCACGAACTGACCACAAAACATGGAGGCGCCGGGGCTTGAACCTGGGACCTTTCACATGCAAAGCGAACGCTCTACCAACTGAGCTACGCCCCCAAGCACAACCAAACTGCGCTGTTCTCCATTCTTTACTACTCTTATGTGCACGGACACGATGGTTGGTTGGTTTGCAGGGCTGAAGGGAACAGAGTACAAAGGCGCGGACGCGTTCATATACACAAGAGTTCCAAGTAGTTTCGATGCTCTGGTATTACGACTGCAAATTCCGTCCGTTTTTAACGTCTTAAATTGAAGGGGCAGTCACAAGTTGCTCTGTTTTCACTCCATGTCGACAATCACACAGCACCTGAGGTAACAAGCACATCTGAAGCCCCATTGTGCACTCGACTGTTCATGCCAACTCACTGCCTCGCACTTTACTACTGTGTACCACTCTTGTCGTCCAACTGCAAAAGACTGGGCCACAACAAGTTTCCGCGTCTCCATTGCACTGCGCAAACTACGAAACGCTCCCCAAACATGGCACTCACCCATGCAGACGACTTTTCCGACTTTACACGACGCTCACGCAACGCTCACGCTAGTGACAGCCTTATTTAGAGCTTGACGTCGCGCCCAAGCGAGTGAGCACATTTCGCCGACGGCTTAGGCCGCCCACCTAGTGTGGCTGCTCGGTGTCTGCAGGCAGCGAGGGGCTGCAAGCTTCCCGTATTCGCGCCTATGTCACCTCTGCTTGCTTGTCAGAGACAGAGTATCGCAAAACATACAACTCACTCCATGAATTGATTGCTACGGCATCTGTCATCAGCAGTCACAACTAGCAACACCAGTAGCAGCCGACTGCACGTAAAGAATTGGAATGTGCAGTGGGATTTTTGTGAATTCGGCGCAAGGCTGATCTTTCCGACATACGTTTGAGAATCTTATGGGAACACGTGTACTGTTTCTAAATTAAGTGTAGTGGTGGGAGGAGGGTACTTCCTGCGCATTACAGCACGCTTGCCAATTGTGGCTGCTAATCGTTCGCTCGTATCTGCCTTGACACATTTTCTGGCTGTGAATTATTCCACTTGCATGGCAGTGTGCGCATGTTGGTGTGTTAAAAATTCTGGAGGCGCTGGGTATCGATCCCAGTACCTCTCGCATGCTAAGCGAGCGCTCTACCATCTGAGCTACGCCCCCTGCTGACGAACTGCGCTACATACAGCCATATCAATTGCACAGACCCTTGCACTCCAATTATTCCGCAGACAAACACTACTCTCAATGTGTCTGTGAGGGTGTCTTTCAGGTTTCCTGGATTCTGTATCGAATCGTAGTCGGCCAAAATCAAAGTGGCACGCACGACGTCGAAAATAGCGTTCGGCCAACGCTCTGAGGTAGACGAAAGTGTTGTTCACTCTCTAGACTTCACTGAGGTTAGGCCGTTTTACCTAAGGCAGATTTGCACTCGATGACACCTCGACAACAGCCGGTCCTCACATTTACGTCTTGCTCTCCTTACGTCAGTATACGAGTCTGTGACGCTGGCTTTGCAACATCTTGCGTGCCTTTAGGCTCGCCGCGACCAACACTTGCCACGAACTGACCACAAAACATGGAGGCGCCGGGGCTTGAACCTGGGACCTTTCACATGCAAAGCGAACGCTCTACCAACTGAGCTACGCCCCAAGCACAACCAAACTGCGCTGTTCTCCATTCTTTACTACTCTTATGTGCACGGACACGATGGTTGGTTGGTTTGCAGGGCTGAAGGGAACAGAGTACAAAGGCGCGGACGCGTTCATATACACAAGAGTTCCAAGTAGTTTCGATGCTCTGGTATTACGACTGCAAATTCCGTCCGTTTTTAACGTCTTAAATTGAAGGGGCAGTCACAAGTTGCTCTGTTTTCACTCCATGTCGACAATCACACAGCACCTGAGGTAACAAGCACATCTGAAGCCCCATTGTGCACTCGACTGTTCATGCCAACTCACTGCCTCGCACTTTACTACTGTGTACCACTCTTGTCGTCCAACTGCAAAAGACTGGGCCACAACAAGTTTCCGCGTCTCCATTGCACTGCGCAAACTACGAAACGCTCCCCAAACATGGCACTCACCCATGCAGACGACTTTTCCGACTTTACACGACGCTCACGCAACGCTCACGCTAGTGACAGCCTTATTTAGAGCTTGACGTCGCGCCCAAGCGAGTGAGCACATTTCGCCGACGGCTTAGGCCGCCCACCTAGTGTGGCTGCTCGGTGTCTGCAGGCAGCGAGGGGCTGCAAGCTTCCCGTATTCGCGCCTATGTCACCTCTGCTTGCTTGTCAGAGACAGAGTATCGCAAAACATACAACTCACTCCATGAATTGATTGCTACGGCATCTGTCATCAGCAGTCACAACTAGCAACACCAGTAGCAGCCGACTGCACGTAAAGAATTGGAATGTGCAGTGGGATTTTTGTGAATTCGGCGCAAGGCTGATCTTTCCGACATACGTTTTGAGAATCTTATGGGAACACGTGTACTGTTTCTAAATTAAGTGTAGTGGTGGGAGGAGGGTACTTCCTGCGCATTACAGCACGCTTGCCAATTGTGGCTGCTAATCGTTCGCTCGTATCTGCCTTGACACATTTTCTGGCTGTGAATTATTCCACTTGCATGGCAGTGTGCGCATGTTGGTGTGTTAAAAATTCTGGAGGCGCTGGGTATCGATCCCAGTACCTCTCGCATGCTAAGCGAGCGCTCTACCATCTGAGCTACGCCCCCTGCTGACGAACTGCGCTACATACAGCCATATCAATTGCACAGACCCTTGCACTCCAATTATTCCGCAGACAAACACTACTCTCAATGTGTCTGTGAGGGTGTCTTTCAGGTTTCCTGGATTCTGTATCGAATCGTAGTCGGCCAAAATCAAAGTGGCACGCACGACGTCGAAAATAGCGTTCGGCAACGCTCTGAGGTAGACGAAAGTGTTGTTCACTCTCTAGACTTCACTGAGGTTAGGCCGTTTTACCTAAGGCAGATTTGCACTCGATGACACCTCGACAACAGCCGGTCCTCACATTTACGTCTTGCTCTCCTTACGTCAGTATACGAGTCTGTGACGCTGGCTTTGCAACATCTTGCGTGCCTTTAGGCTCGCCGCGACCAACACTTGCCACGAACTGACCACAAAACATGGAGGCGCCGGGGCTTGAACCTGGGACCTTTCACATGCAAAGCGAACGCTCTACCAACTGAGCTACGCCCCCAAGCACAACCAAACTGCGCTGTTCTCCATTCTTTACTACTCTTATGTGCACGGACACGATGGTTGGTTGGTTTGCAGGGCTGAAGGGAACAGAGTACAAAGGCGCGGACGCGTTCATATACACAAGAGTTCCAAGTAGTTTCGATGCTCTGGTATTACGACTGCAAATTCCGTCCGTTTTTAACGTCTTAAATTGAAGGGGCAGTCACAAGTTGCTCTGTTTTCACTCCATGTCGACAATCACACAGCACCTGAGGTAACAAGCACATCTGAAGCCCCATTGTGCACTCGACTGTTCATGCCAACTCACTGCCTCGCACTTTACTACTGTGTACCACTCTTGTCGTCCAACTGCAAAAGACTGGGCCACAACAAGTTTCCGCGTCTCCATTGCACTGCGCAAACTACGAAACGCTCCCCAAACATGGCACTCACCCATGCAGACGACTTTTCCGACTTTACACGACGCTCACGCAACGCTCACGCTAGTGACAGCCTTATTTAGAGCTTGACGTCGCGCCCAAGCGAGTGAGCACATTTCGCCGACGGCTTAGGCCGCCCACCTAGTGTGGCTGCTCGGTGTCTGCAGGCAGCGAGGGGCTGCAAGCTTCCCGTATTCGCGCCTATGTCACCTCTGCTTGCTTGTCAGAGACAGAGTATCGCAAAACATACAACTCACTCCATGAATTGATTGCTACGGCATCTGTCATCAGCAGTCACAACTAGCAACACCAGTAGCAGCCGACTGCACGTAAAGAATTGGAATGTGCAGTGGGATTTTTGTGAATTCGGCGCAAGGCTGATCTTTCCGACATACGTTTGAGAATCTTATGGGAACACGTGTACTGTTTCTAAATTAAGTGTAGTGGTGGGAGGAGGGTACTTCCTGCGCATTACAGCACGCTTGCCAATTGTGGCTGCTAATCGTTCGCTCGTATCTGCCTTGACACATTTTCTGGCTGTGAATTATTCCACTTGCATGGCAGTGTGCGCATGTTGGTGTGTTAAAAATTCTGGAGGCGCTGGGTATCGATCCCAGTACCTCTCGCATGCTAAGCGAGCGCTCTACCATCTGAGCTACGCCCCCTGCTGACGAACTGCGCTACATACAGCCATATCAATTGCACAGACCCTTGCACTCCAATTATTCCGCAGACAAACACTACTCTCAATGTGTCTGTGAGGGTGTCTTTCAGGTTTCCTGGATTCTGTATCGAATCGTAGTCGGCCAAAATCAAGTGGCACGCACGACGTCGAAAATAGCGTTCGGCCAACGCTCTGAGGTAGACGAAAGTGTTGTTCACTCTCTAGACTTCACTGAGGTTAGGCCGTTTTACCTAAGGCAGATTTGCACTCGATGACACCTCGACAACAGCCGGTCCTCACATTTACGTCTTGCTCTCCTTACGTCAGTATACGAGTCTGTGACGCTGGCTTTGCAACATCTTGCGTGCCTTTAGGCTCGCCGCGACCAACACTTGCCACGAACTGACCACAAAACATGGAGGCGCCGGGGCTTGAACCTGGGACCTTTCACATGCAAAGCGAACGCTCTACCCAACTGAGCTACGCCCCCAAGCACAACCAAACTGCGCTGTTCTCCATTCTTTACTACTCTTATGTGCACGGACACGATGGTTGGTTGGTTTGCAGGGCTGAAGGGAACAGAGTACAAAGGCGCGGACGCGTTCATATACACAAGAGTTCCAAGTAGTTTCGATGCTCTGGTATTACGACTGCAAATTCCGTCCGTTTTTAACGTCTTAAATTGAAGGGGCAGTCACAAGTTGCTCTGTTTTCACTCCATGTCGACAATCACACAGCACCTGAGGTAACAAGCACATCTGAAGCCCCATTGTGCACTCGACTGTTCATGCCAACTCACTGCCTCGCACTTTACTACTGTGTACCACTCTTGTCGTCCAACTGCAAAAGACTGGGCCACAACAAGTTTCCGCGTCTCCATTGCACTGCGCAAACTACGAAACGCTCCCCAAACATGGCACTCACCCATGCAGACGACTTTTCCGACTTTACACGACGCTCACGCAACGCTCACGCTAGTGACAGCCTTATTTAGAGCTTGACGTCGCGCCCAAGCGAGTGAGCACATTTCGCCGACGGCTTAGGCCGCCCACCTAGTGTGGCTGCTCGGTGTCTGCAGGCAGCGAGGGGCTGCAAGCTTCCCGTATTCGCGCCTATGTCACCTCTGCTTGCTTGTCAGAGACAGAGTATCGCAAAACATACAACTCACTCCATGAATTGATTGCTACGGCATCTGTCATCAGCAGTCACAACTAGCAACACCAGTAGCAGCCGACTGCACGTAAAGAATTGGAATGTGCAGTGGGATTTTTGTGAATTCGGCGCAAGGCTGATCTTTCCGACATACGTTTGAGAATCTTATGGGAACACGTGTACTGTTTCTAAATTAAGTGTAGTGGTGGGAGGAGGGTACTTCCTGCGCATTACAGCACGCTTGCCAATTGTGGCTGCTAATCGTTCGCTCGTATCTGCCTTGACACATTTTCTGGCTGTGAATTATTCCACTTGCATGGCAGTGTGCGCATGTTGGTGTGTTAAAAATTCTGGAGGCGCTGGGTATCGATCCCAGTACCTCTCGCATGCTAAGCGAGCGCTCTACCATCTGAGCTACGCCCCCTGCTGACGAACTGCGCTACATACAGCCATATCAATTGCACAGACCCTTGCACTCCAATTATTCCGCAGACAAACACTACTCTCAATGTGTCTGTGAGGGTGTCTTTCAGGTTTCCTGGATTCTGTATCGAATCGTAGTCGGCCAAAATCAAAGTGGCACGCACGACGTCGAAAATAGCGTTCGGCCAACGCTCTGAGGTAGACGAAAGTGTTGTTCACTCTCTAGACTTCACTGAGGTTAGGCCGTTTTACCTAAGGCAGATTTGCACTCGATGACACCTCGACAACAGCCGGTCCTCACATTTACGTCTTGCTCTCCTTACGTCAGTATACGAGTCTGTGACGCTGGCTTTGCAACATCTTGCGTGCCTTTAGGCTCGCCGCGACCAACACTTGCCACGAACTGACCACAAAACATGGAGGCGCCGGGGCTTGAACCTGGGACCTTTCACATGCAAAGCGAACGCTCTACCAACTGAGCTACGCCCCCAAGCACAACCAAACTGCGCTGTTCTCCATTCTTTACTACTCTTATGTGCACGGACACGATGGTTGGTTGGTTTGCAGGGCTGAAGGGAACAGAGTACAAAGGCGCGGACGCGTTCATATACACAAGAGTTCCAAGTAGTTTCGATGCTCTGGTATTACGACTGCAAATTCCGTCCGTTTTTAACGTCTTAAATTGAAGGGGCAGTCACAAGTTGCTCTGTTTTCACTCCATGTCGACAATCACACAGCACCTGAGGTAACAAGCACATCTGAAGCCCCATTGTGCACTCGACTGTTCATGCCAACTCACTGCCTCGCACTTTACTACTGTGTACCACTCTTGTCGTCCAACTGCAAAAGACTGGGCCACAACAAGTTTCCGCGTCTCCATTGCACTGCGCAAACTACGAAACGCTCCCCAAACATGGCACTCACCCATGCAGACGACTTTTCCGACTTTACACGACGCTCACGCAACGCTCACGCTAGTGACAGCCTTATTTAGAGCTTGACGTCGCGCCCAAGCGAGTGAGCACATTTCGCCGACGGCTTAGGCCGCCCACCTAGTGTGGCTGCTCGGTGTCTGCAGGCAGCGAGGGGCTGCAAGCTTCCCGTATTCGCGCCTATGTCACCTCTGCTTGCTTGTCAGAGACAGAGTATCGCAAAACATACAACTCACTCCATGAATTGATTGCTACGGCATCTGTCATCAGCAGTCACAACTAGCAACACCAGTAGCAGCCGACTGCACGTAAAGAATTGGAATGTGCAGTGGGATTTTTGTGAATTCGGCGCAAGGCTGATCTTTCCGACATACGTTTGAGAATCTTATGGGAACACGTGTACTGTTTCTAAATTAAGTGTAGTGGTGGGAGGAGGGTACTTCCTGCGCATTACAGCACGCTTGCCAATTGTGGCTGCTAATCGTTCGCTCGTATCTGCCTTGACACATTTTCTGGCTGTGAATTATTCCACTTGCATGGCAGTGTGCGCATGTTGGTGTGTTAAAAATTCTGGAGGCGCTGGGTATCGATCCCAGTACCTCTCGCATGCTAAGCGAGCGCTCTACCATCTGAGCTACGCCCCCTGCTGACGAACTGCGCTACATACAGCCATATCAATTGCACAGACCCTTGCACTCCAATTATTCCGCAGACAAACACTACTCTCAATGTGTCTGTGAGGGTGTCTTTCAGGTTTCCTGGATTCTGTATCGAATCGTAGTCGGCCAAAATCAAAGTGGCACGCACGACGTCGAAAATAGCGTTCGGCCAACGCTCTGAGGTAGACGAAAGTGTTGTTCACTCTCTAGACTTCACTGAGGTTAGGCCGTTTTACCTAAGGCAGATTTGCACTCGATGACACCTCGACAACAGCCGGTCCTCACATTTACGTCTTGCTCTCCTTACGTCAGTATACGAGTCTGTGACGCTGGCTTTGCAACATCTTGCGTGCCTTTAGCTCGCCGCGACCAACACTTGCCACGAACTGACCACAAAACATGGAGGCGCCGGGGCTTGAACCTGGGACCTTTCACATGCAAAGCGAACGCTCTACCAACTGAGCTACGCCCCCAAGCACAACCAAACTGCGCTGTTCTCCATTCTTTACTACTCTTATGTGCACGGACACGATGGTTGGTTGGTTTGCAGGGCTGAAGGGAACAGAGTACAAAGGCGCGGACGCGTTCATATACACAAGAGTTCCAAGTAGTTTCGATGCTCTGGTATTACGACTGCAAATTCCGTCCGTTTTAACGTCTTAAATTGAAGGGGCAGTCACAAGTTGCTCTGTTTTCACTCCATGTCGACAATCACACAGCACCTGAGGTAACAAGCACATCTGAAGCCCCATTGTGCACTCGACTGTTCATGCCAACTCACTGCCTCGCACTTTACTACTGTGTACCACTCTTGTCGTCCAACTGCAAAAGACTGGGCCACAACAAGTTTCCGCGTCTCCATTGCACTGCGCAAACTACGAAACGCTCCCCAAACATGGCACTCACCCATGCAGACGACTTTTCCGACTTTACACGACGCTCACGCAACGCTCACGCTAGTGACAGCCTTATTTAGAGCTTGACGTCGCGCCCAAGCGAGTGAGCACATTTCGCCGACGGCTTAGGCCGCCCACCTAGTGTGGCTGCTCGGTGTCTGCAGGCAGCGAGGGGCTGCAAGCTTCCCGTATTCGCGCCTATGTCACCTCTGCTTGCTTGTCAGAGACAGAGTATCGCAAAACATACAACTCACTCCATGAATTGATTGCTACGGCATCTGTCATCAGCAGTCACAACTAGCAACACCAGTAGCAGCCGACTGCACGTAAAGAATTGGAATGTGCAGTGGGATTTTTGTGAATTCGGCGCAAGGCTGATCTTTCCGACATACGTTTGAGAATCTTATGGGAACACGTGTACTGTTTCTAAATTAAGTGTAGTGGTGGGAGGAGGGTACTTCCTGCGCATTACAGCACGCTTGCCAATTGTGGCTGCTAATCGTTCGCTCGTATCTGCCTTGACACATTTTCTGGCTGTGAATTATTCCACTTGCATGGCAGTGTGCGCATGTTGGTGTGTTAAAAATTCTGGAGGCGCTGGGTATCGATCCCAGTACCTCTCGCATGCTAAGCGAGCGCTCTACCATCTGAGCTACGCCCCCTGCTGACGAACTGCGCTACATACAGCCATATCAATTGCACAGACCCCTTGCACTCCAATTATTCCGCAGACAAACACTACTCTCAATGTGTCTGTGAGGGTGTCTTTCAGGTTTCCTGGATTCTGTTATCGAATCGTAGTCGGCCAAAATCAAAGTGGCACGCACGACGTCGAAAATAGCGTTCGGCCAACGCTCTGAGGTAGACGAAAGTGTTGTTCACTCTCTAGACTTCACTGAGGTTAGGCCGTTTTACCTAAGGCAGATTTGCACTCGATGACACCTCGACAACAGCCGGTCCTCACATTTACGTCTTGCTCTCCTTACGTCAGTATACGAGTCTGTGACGCTGGCTTTGCAACATCTTGCGTGCCTTTAGGCTCGCCGCGACCAACACTTGCCACGAACTGACCACAAAACATGGAGGCGCCGGGCTTGAACCTGGGACCTTTCACATGCAAAGCGAACGCTCTACCAACTGAGCTACGCCCCCAAGCACAACCAAACTGCGCTGTTCTCCATTCTTTACTACTCTTATGTGCACGGACACGATGGTTGGTTGGTTTGCAGGGCTGAAGGGAACAGAGTACAAAGGCGCGGACGCGTTCATATACACAAGAGTTCCAAGTAGTTTCGATGCTCTGGTATTACGACTGCAAATTCCGTCCGTTTTTAACGTCTTAAATTGAAGGGGCAGTCACAAGTTGCTCTGTTTTCACTCCATGTCGACAATCACACAGCACCTGAGGTAACAAGCACATCTGAAGCCCCATTGTGCACTCGACTGTTCATGCCAACTCACTGCCTCGCACTTTACTACTGTGTACCACTCTTGTCGTCCAACTGCAAAAGACTGGGCCACAACAAGTTTCCGCGTCTCCATTGCACTGCGCAAACTACGAAACGCTCCCCAAACATGGCACTCACCCATGCAGACGACTTTTCCGACTTTACACGACGCTCACGCAACGCTCACGCTAGTGACAGCCTTATTTAGAGCTTGACGTCGCGCCCAAGCGAGTGAGCACATTTCGCCGACGGCTTAGGCCGCCCACCTAGTGTGGCTGCTCGGTGTCTGCAGGCAGCGAGGGGCTGCAAGCTTCCCGTATTCGCGCCTATGTCACCTCTGCTTGCTTGTCAGAGACAGAGTATCGCAAAACATACAACTCACTCCATGAATTGATTGCTACGGCATCTGTCATCAGCAGTCACAACTAGCAACACCAGTAGCAGCCGACTGCACGTAAAGAATTGGAATGTGCAGTGGGATTTTTGTGAATTCGGCGCAAGGCTGATCTTTCCGACATACGTTTGAGAATCTTATGGGAACACGTGTACTGTTTCTAAATTAAGTGTAGTGGTGGGAGGAGGGTACTTCCTGCGCATTACAGCACGCTTGCCAATTGTGGCTGCTAATCGTTCGCTCGTATCTGCCTTGACACATTTTCTGGCTGTGAATTATTCCACTTGCATGGCAGTGTGCGCATGTTGGTGTGTTAAAAATTCTGGAGGCGCTGGGTATCGATCCCAGTACCTCTCGCATGCTAAGCGAGCGCTCTACCATCTGAGCTACGCCCCCTGCTGACGACTGCGCTACATACAGCCATATCAATTGCACAGACCCTTGCACTCCAATTATTCCGCAGACAAACACTACTCTCAATGTGTCTGTGAGGGTGTCTTTCAGGTTTCCTGGATTCTGTATCGAATCGTAGTCGGCCAAAATCAAAGTGGCACGCACGACGTCGAAAATAGCGTTCGGCCAAACGCTCTGAGGTAGACGAAAGTGTTGTTCACTCTCTAGACTTCACTGAGGTTAGGCCGTTTTACCTAAGGCAGATTTGCACTCGATGACACCTCGACAACAGCCGGTCCTCACATTTACGTCTTGCTCTCCTTACGTCAGTATACGAGTCTGTGACGCTGGCTTTGCAACATCTTGCGTGCCTTTAGGCTCGCCGCGACCAACACTTGCCACGAACTGACCACAAAACATGGAGGCGCCGGGGCTTGAACCTGGGACCTTTCACATGCAAAGCGAACGCTCTACCAACTGAGCTACGCCCCCAAGCACAACCAAACTGCGCTGTTCTCCATTCTTTACTACTCTTATGTGCACGGACACGATGGTTGGTTGGTTTGCAGGGCTGAAGGGAACAGAGTACAAAGGCGCGGACGCGTTCATATACACAAGAGTTCCAAGTAGTTTCGATGCTCTGGTATTACGACTGCAAATTCCGTCCGTTTTTAACGTCTTAAATTGAAGGGGCAGTCACAAGTTGCTCTGTTTTCACTCCATGTCGACAATCACACAGCACCTGAGGTAACAAGCACATCTGAAGCCCATTGTGCACTCGACTGTTCATGCCAACACTCTGCCTCGCACTTTACTACTGTGTACCACTCTTGTCGTCCAACTGCAAAAGACTGGGCCACAACAAGTTTCCGCGTCTCCATTGCACTGCGCAAACTACGAAACGCTCCCCAAACATGGCACTCACCCATGCAGACGACTTTTCCGACTTTACACGACGCTCACGCAACGCTCACGCTAGTGACAGCCTTATTTAGAGCTTGACGTCGCGCCCAAGCGAGTGAGCACATTTCGCCGACGGCTTAGGCCGCCCACCTAGTGTGGCTGCTCGGTGTCTGCAGGCAGCGAGGGGCTGCAAGCTTCCCGTATTCGCGCCTATGTCACCTCTGCTTGCTTGTCAGAGACAGAGTATCGCAAAACATACAACTCACTCCATGAATTGATTGCTACGGCATCTGTCATCAGCAGTCACAACTAGCAACACCAGTAGCAGCCGACTGCACGTAAAGAATTGGAATGTGCAGTGGGATTTTTGTGAATTCGGCGCAAGGCTGATCTTTCCGACATACGTTTGAGAATCTTATGGGAACACGTGTACTGTTTCTAAATTAAGTGTAGTGGTGGGAGGAGGGTACTTCCTGCGCATTACAGCACGCTTGCCAATTGTGGCTGCTAATCGTTCGCTCGTATCTGCCTTGACACATTTTCTGGCTGTGAATTATTCCACTTGCATGGCAGTGTGCGCATGTTGGTGTGTTAAAAATTCTGGAGGCGCTGGGTATCGATCCCAGTACCTCTCGCATGCTAAGCGAGCGCTCTACCATCTGAGCTACGCCCCCCTGCTGACGAACTGCGCTACATACAGCCATATCAATTGCACAGACCCTTGCACTCCAATTATTCCGCAGACAAACACTACTCTCAATGTGTCTGTGAGGGTGTCTTTCAGGTTTCCTGGATTCTGTATCGAATCGTAGTCGGCCAAAATCAAAGTGGCACGCACGACGTCGAAAATAGCGTTCGGCCAACGCTCTGAGGTAGACGAAAGTGTTGTTCACTCTCTAGACTTCACTGAGGTTAGGCCGTTTTACCTAAGGCAGATTTGCACTCGATGACACCTCGACAACAGCCGGTCCTCACATTTACGTCTTGCTCTCCTTACGTCAGTATACGAGTCTGTGACGCTGGCTTTGCAACATCTTGCGTGCCTTTAGGCTCGCCGCGACCAACACTTGCCACGAACTGACCACAAAACATGGAGGCGCCGGGGCTTGAACCTGGGACCTTTCACATGCAAAGCGAACGCTCTACCAACTGAGCTACGCCCCCAAGCACAACCAAACTGCGCTGTTCTCCATTCTTTACTACTCTTATGTGCACGGACACGATGGTTGGTTGGTTTGCAGGGCTGAAGGGAACAGAGTACAAAGGCGCGGACGCGTTCATATACACAAGAGTTCCAAGTAGTTTCGATGCTCTGGTATTACGACTGCAAATTCCGTCCGTTTTTAACGTCTTAAATTGAAGGGGCAGTCACAAGTTGCTCTGTTTTCACTCCATGTCGACAATCACACAGCACCTGAGGTAACAAGCACATCTGAAGCCCCATTGTGCACTCGACTGTTCATGCCAACTCACTGCCTCGCACTTTACTACTGTGTACCACTCTTGTCGTCCAACTGCAAAGACTGGGCCACAACAAGTTTCCGCGTCTCCATTGCACTGCGCAAACTACGAAACGCTCCCCAAACATGGCACTCACCCATGCAGACGACCTTTTCCGACTTTACACGACGCTCACGCAACGCTCACGCTAGTGACAGCCTTATTTAGAGCTTGACGTCGCGCCCAAGCGAGTGAGCACATTTCGCCGACGGCTTAGGCCGCCCACCTAGTGTGGCTGCTCGGTGTCTGCAGGCAGCGAGGGGCTGCAAGCTTCCCGTATTCGCGCCTATGTCACCTCTGCTTGCTTGTCAGAGACAGAGTATCGCAAAACATACAACTCACTCCATGAATTGATTGCTACGGCATCTGTCATCAGCAGTCACAACTAGCAACACCAGTAGCAGCCGACTGCACGTAAAGAATTGGAATGTGCAGTGGGATTTTTGTGAATTCGGCGCAAGGCTGATCTTTCCGACATACGTTTGAGAATCTTATGGGAACACGTGTACTGTTTCTAAATTAAGTGTAGTGGTGGGAGGAGGGTACTTCCTGCGCATTACAGCACGCTTGCCAATTGTGGCTGCTAATCGTTCGCTCGTATCTGCCTTGACACATTTTCTGGCTGTGAATTATTCCACTTGCATGGCAGTGTGCGCATGTTGGTGTGTTAAAAATTCTGGAGGCGCTGGGTATCGATCCCAGTACCTCTCGCATGCTAAGCGAGCGCTCTACCATCTGAGCTACGCCCCCTGCTGACGAACTGCGCTACATACAGCCATATCAATTGCACAGACCCTTGCACTCCAATTATTCCGCAGACAAACACTACTCTCAATGTGTCTGTGAGGGTGTCTTTCAGGTTTCCTGGATTCTGTATCGAATCGTAGTCGGCCAAAATCAAAGTGGCACGCACGACGTCGAAAATAGCGTTCGGCCAACGCTCTGAGGTAGACGAAAGTGTTGTTCACTCTCTAGACTTCACTGAGGTTAGGCCGTTTTACCTAAGGCAGATTTGCACTCGATGACACCTCGACAACAGCCGGTCCTCACATTTACGTCTTGCTCTCCTTACGTCAGTATACGAGTCTGTGACGCTGGCTTTGCAACATCTTGCGTGCCTTTAGGCTCGCCGCGACCAACACTTGCCACGAACTGACCACAAAACATGGAGGCGCCGGGGCTTGAACCTGGGGACCTTTCACATGCAAAGCGAACGCTCTACCAACTGAGCTACGCCCCCAAGCACAACCAAACTGCGCTGTTCTCCATTCTTTACTACTCTTATGTGCACGGACACGATGGTTGGTTGGTTTGCAGGGCTGAAGGGAACAGAGTACAAAGGCGCGGACGCGTTCATATACACAAGAGTTCCAAGTAGTTTCGATGCTCTGGTATTACGACTGCAAATTCCGTCCGTTTTTAACGTCTTAAATTGAAGGGGCAGTCACAAGTTGCTCTGTTTTCACTCCATGTCGACAATCACACAGCACCTGAGGTAACAAGCACATCTGAAGCCCCATTGTGCACTCGACTGTTCATGCCAACTCACTGCCTCGCACTTTACTACTGTGTACCACTCTTGTCGTCCAACTGCAAAAGACTGGGCCACAACAAGTTTCCGCGTCTCCATTGCACTGCGCAAACTACGAAACGCTCCCCAAACATGGCACTCACCCATGCAGACGACTTTTCCGACTTTACACGACGCTCACGCAACGCTCACGCTAGTGACAGCCTTATTTAGAGCTTGACGTCGCGCCCAAGCGAGTGAGCACATTTCGCCGACGGCTTAGGCCGCCCACCTAGTGTGGCTGCTCGGTGTCTGCAGGCAGCGAGGGGCTGCAAGCTTCCCGTATTCGCGCCTATGTCACCTCTGCTTGCTTGTCAGAGACAGAGTATCGCAAAACATACAACTCACTCCATGAATTGATTGCTACGGCATCTGTCATCAGCAGTCACAACTAGCAACACCAGTAGCAGCCGACTGCACGTAAAGAATTGGAATGTGCAGTGGGATTTTTGTGAATTCGGCGCAAGGCTGATCTTTCCGACATACGTTTGAGAATCTTATGGGAACACGTGTACTGTTTCTAAATTAAGTGTAGTGGTGGGAGGAGGGTACTTCCTGCGCATTACAGCACGCTTGCCAATTGTGGCTGCTAATCGTTCGCTCGTATCTGCCTTGACACATTTTCTGGCTGTGAATTATTCCACTTGCATGGCAGTGTGCGCATGTTGGTGTGTTAAAAATTCTGGAGGCGCTGGGTATCGATCCCAGTACCTCTCGCATGCTAAGCGAGGCGCTCTACCATCTGAGCTACGCCCCTGCTGACGAACTGCGCTACATACAGCCATATCAATTGCACAGACCCTTGCACTCCAATTATTCCGCAGACAAACACTACTCTCAATGTGTCTGTGAGGGTGTCTTTCAGGTTTCCTGGATTCTGTATCGAATCGTAGTCGGCCAAAATCAAAGTGGCACGCACGACGTCGAAAATAGCGTTCGGCCAACGCTCTGAGGTAGACGAAAGTGTTGTTCACTCTCTAGACTTCACTGAGGTTAGGCCGTTTTACCTAAGGCAGATTTGCACTCGATGACACCTCGACAACAGCCGGTCCTCACATTTACGTCTTGCTCTCCTTACGTCAGTATACGAGTCTGTGACGCTGGCTTTGCAACATCTTGCGTGCCTTTAGGCTCGCCGCGACCAACACTTGCCACGAACTGACCACAAAACATGGAGGCGCCGGGGCTTGAACCTGGGACCTTTCACATGCAAAGCGAACGCTCTACCAACTGAGCTACGCCCCCAAGCACAACCAAACTGCGCTGTTCTCCATTCTTTACTACTCTTATGTGCACGGACACGATGGTTGGTTGGTTTGCAGGGCTGAAGGGAACAGAGTACAAAGGCGCGGACGCGTTCATATACACAAGAGTTCCAAGTAGTTTCGATGCTCTGGTATTACGACTGCAAATTCCGTCCGTTTTTAACGTCTTAAATTGAAGGGGCAGTCACAAGTTGCTCTGTTTTCACTCCATGTCGACAATCACACAGCACCTGAGGTAACAAGCACATCTGAAGCCCCATTGTGCACTCGACTGTTCATGCCAACTCACTGCCTCGCACTTTACTACTGTGTACCACTCTTGTCGTCCAACTGCAAAAGACTGGGCCACAACAAGTTTCCGCGTCTCCATTGCACTGCGCAAACTACGAAACGCTCCCCAAACATGGCACTCACCCATGCAGACGACTTTTCCGACTTTACACGACGCTCACGCAACGCTCACGCTAGTGACAGCCTTATTTAGAGCTTGACGTCGCGCCCAAGCGAGTGAGCACATTTCGCCGACGGCTTAGGCCGCCCACCTAGTGTGGCTGCTCGGTGTCTGCAGGCAGCGAGGGGCTGCAAGCTTCCCGTATTCGCGCCTATGTCACCTCTGCTTGCTTGTCAGAGACAGAGTATCGCAAAACATACAACTCACTCCATGAATTGATTGCTACGGCATCTGTCATCAGCAGTCACAACTAGCAACACCAGTAGCAGCCGACTGCACGTAAAGAATTGGAATGTGCAGTGGGATTTTTGTGAATTCGGCGCAAGGCTGATCTTTCCGACATACGTTTGAGAATCTTATGGGAACACGTGTACTGTTTCTAAATTAAGTGTAGTGGTGGGAGGAGGGTACTTCCTGCGCATTACAGCACGCTGCCAATTGTGGCTGCTAATCGTTC